>NC_051064.1:119842162-120037162 GCF_004664715.2 Peromyscus leucopus | reverse complement strand
TCCAGTGGCAGATGAGTGGCTAAGCAAATGTGTTCCACACATACAATGGAGTAATAGTCTTGAAAGGGAAGGGAACTCGGCACTATGCTACAACATGCATGAGTTTTAAGAAAACTGAACTACATAAAACATGCTAATTCCAAATAGGCAAATACAGCATCACTCCACCCACTGTGGGAACAGGACTCTTTGGCCCATTCAGGGTGTTTTCAGTTTTTCTGGACTATGGTCTTTATGACACATGGTTGTTGGACCCCAACCTAGAGCTAGAGAAGACAGTGATCCGGCATCTGCAGGATGTTCACTGCTGCGTGAAGACTTTTCCATTTTGGATTTAGTCCTAGGTCATTGGTTCTGCTGGCCATAGCTTTTGTCAGTTCTGAGTCCTTTGGGTTCTTTCCACAGTGCACTATTGCTCACTGACAAGGGGTTTGAGAGTGTGGAATGGTGAATTGGGGTTATGTCCATCTGTGACTCACCCAAACTGACCAATAAATCCTTGATTCATACTTTTAAAAAGAAAATATCAAAAGTGATAGAAAGTAGAATGGTGGCTGTCATTCTATACCCCTCGGGGGTGGGACCAAAAAGGGGAATTACTGGTTAATTTGTGCGGTCTTAGGTTTGTTTGGGTCTTTGTTTGTTTATTTTATTTTGTTTTCAAGACAGGGTTTCTCTGTGTGGCCCTGGCTGTCCTGGAAGTCATTCTGTTGACCAGGCTGACCTCAGACTCACAGAGATCCACCTGCCTCTGCCTCCCAAGTGCTGGGAGTAAAGGTGTGAGCCATCAACACCCAGTTGCAGACCATAGTTTTAGTTTTAAAGAACAAAAAATTATGGTTAGATGGAGGTGATAACTCCACAGCTTCACAAATGTGTCATTATAAACTATACACCAAAAAATGGTCAGGGTGCTAAATTTTATAGTGTATACATTTTGCCATAACAAAAAGTGAATGAAAAAGAGTTCTCTGGCATGAAAAAATGGATGCCAATAAATCAGAGCTAATAGAAAAGTAAAAGTCACTCACAGCGGAGGGAGTGTGTGTGATTACACAGGCCCCTGAAAACCAGGTCCTGAGAAAATGTATGCTTCCTTTATCTGAAATTGGATGACATGAAAGATTTTTAATTATGTCCTGAATTTGATATTGATTCAGTGTCTTACTTTTCTGTTGCTGTGATAAAATCCCATGACCAAGGCAACTTCTAAACAAAAGTATTTAATGTGACTTACGGTTTTAAAGGGTTGGAGTCGGTGATGGCAGCGTGAAGGAGCAACCAAGACTCACGCCGTGATCCAAAACCGCAAGGCAGAGAATAGTGATGGGAAATGCATGAGCCTTTTGAAACCTCAAAACCTGCTCCCAGTAACACACCTCCTCCACGAAAATCACACCTCCTCATCCTTCCCAAATAGGTCCACCAACTGAGACCATTCTCATTCAATCTGGCACACTTACCTGTAGATACTGTACACATGAGAGAAGGATTTTTCATTATAAAATGACACATGTCTGTACTGAGCCTGGGCATTGTGTCCAAAGTGAAGTGTGATGATGTAGTCCATCTTCCCTTCAGATCTACTGAATTTTGTGGTAAAATCATTTTTATTGTAGAAGCAATATATGTTTATGTTAGAAGTCGGGCCTTTATAGTAGCATCATCGTTCATATTCTGACATCATCTCCCCTCATGTATATTATACATGTGTCTGGAATAAAGATCATACTATACGGTCACTCTTTCACAACCTGCCTCTTAAAACTTCAACATTATTGTAAGAATTTTTCTATATGATTGAATGTTCCTCAAAAGCAATGCTTTTTCGAGGCTGGAGAGATGGCTCAGTGGTAAAGAGCATGTGGTGCTCTTATAGAGTCCAGGTGAACATTGACATTGCTCCCCTCTTGTAGACCTTTGGCCTTCCTTACTTTATGGCTGTGCCTGAAAGAGGCTAGCCCTCAGTCTTAAGGAGTAAACAAACACAGCAGAAAATCGGGAGTTAAAAAAAGGAAATCAGTCTTCTCCAGGGGAGTCAAGAAGCCAGCTCAGCTTTCAAAGACTCTTGTAGGCAGCCACAATACCAGAAACCCACAGCCCAGGAAAATAAGATCATTAAAATCAAATTCACGGAGGTAGGAGAACGATTGCTCTGTCCCCAAATTCAATCAGGGACTACCTCAGATAAGGGACAAATTACAGGTGGGACAGACAAAAGTGACCTCTAGTCACAATGACAGATCCATGGTTGCCCATGGTTACCTCTGCTCCGTTAGCAGAGTGAGAACCATACTGAAGCAGAGACTGAAAATGATAATGAGACATGTGTGACATCCAGAGGCACGATGAAGAAGAGCACAGGCTCAACTAAATCCCCCCCCTCTACACGCAGTGGCCCCAAGAAACCATCCCTGACTACATATGATAGATGCCATAAGAGCTTCACATTTTGAGTCTTTGCCTTTGAGTGAGCTGGGGATTTTCTCTCCCCAGACACTGACTCCTTCATATTCCCTCATCAACGAAGAAATCTGTTCATGCACCAAGGTGCTTCTGTCTAATTCTCCTGGTAAAGAGCACGCATGCCCAGGGAAGTGTGCAGGGCTGTGTGGACCAAAGCCTGTGCAGTGGCCAGCTCCCTCCGGGGCCTCCACAACCCCAGAAAACTTCTCCATGCTCTTTTCCTCCACAGATGCTGCTCACCTTTGATGACCAGTTCCTGTTGACTGTTGCTGAGGATGGCTGCCTGTTCACCTGGAGGGTCTTTGATAAGGAAGGCCGGGGAATCAAGAGAGAGAGGGAGGTGGGCTTTGCTGAAGAGGTGCTCGTGACTAAGACAGACATGGAGGAGAAGGTAAGAACCAGGTCTCATCGGGGGTGGGGAGGACAAAGAATTCCTTAGCAGACTACATCCAGAGGGCTCAGGCCAGCATCTGATGTCCTCTGCAGGACTGGCTCCACCCATGTCTGGTGCAGACAGTCACAGCTCCCTTCACAGCTCCATCCATGCTGGCAAGCCAACCTGTTTGCAACGCCCCTCACACTTCCTGTCCTTCTACCCCGTGATCACCCTGACTTATACTGTGTTCAAGGCCCGTGACCCTGCTTTCTTCCAGCTGTGTGCGGTGTAAGAATGGGAACCGTGGCGAGGGACGGTTATTAAAGATAACCAGTACACATTCATAAGATTAAACTACCACATGCCCACGTTGGAGCTTGTGGTGATATCGTCGTGTTTGTGCTCAAACAAATAAAGCTTGCCTGGAAGATCAGAGTGCGGAGCCAGCCCCTAGAGACCAGACAGACAGTGGTGGCACACACCTTTAATCCCAGCACTTGGGAGGAGGAAGTGATAGGGCTGGACAGAAAGAGGAAGTGATAAGGTGGGGTAGAGACAGGAGCTCGGCCTTTTCAGCCTGAGGATTCCTAGAGGCAAGAAGTCTTTCTAGTGGCTGGCTACTCTGCTCTTATCTTTCAGCTTTTACCCTGATATCTGACTCTGGGTTTTTTTATTATTAAGACCAATTAGGATTCATGCTACAGAAGCTGTGAACTGTAATGATTTCCAGTGCATTGAACCTTCATTTTAAAACATGTGACCTGGGAGAAGATGGCTCAGTCAGGCAAGCTAAAGACCTGAGGTTAGATCCCCAGCACAGAGCTGGGCAGAGGCAGGCCCAAGTATATAACCCCAGAGCTAGGGGTGGAAGAGACCAGAGGACCCAAAGCTCATTGGCAAGACAACCTGACTGAATTGATGAGCCCCAGGTCCAACGAGAGACTTTGTCTCAGAACACAAACTCAAGAGCAACTGATGAAGACACCCAGTGTCAGCCTCTGGACTACACACACACACACACACACACACACACACACACACCATGAGCATGCATGAACACACACATTCATAAGTGTATGCACACAAATAGGCACAGTAGCTCACATCTGTAATCCAATCACAAAGGAAGCTAAGACAGGAGGATTATGAGCTTGAGGACAGCCTGGGCTACATAGGAAGGAAGGAAGGGAGGGAGGGAGGGAGGGAGGGAGGGAAGGAAGGAAGGAAGGAAGGAAGGAAGGAAGGAAGGAGCATTTGCCATGGAGCAGGTACCATACTGGTGGCATATCTCTCATAGAAACCTCCGAGGGCTGGAGAGATGACTCAGAGGTTAAGAGCACTAACTGTTCTTCCAGAGGTCCTGAGTTCAATTCCCAGCAACCCTACGGTGGCTCACAACCATCTGTAATGAGATCTGGCGCCCTCTTTTGGCCTGCAGTCATACATGCTGTATACATAATAAATAAATAAATCTTTAAAAAAAAAAAAAAAAAGAGCCGGGCAGTGGTGGCACACGCCTTTAATCCCAGCACTCGGGAGGCAGAGGCAGGCGGATCTCTGTGAGTTTGAGGCCAGCCTGATCTACAGAGCAAGATCCAGGACAGGCAACAAAACTACACAGAGAAACCCTGTCTCGAAACCCCCCCCCCCAAAAAAAAGAAAAAAGAAAAAGGAAAAAAAAAGAAACCTCCAAATGCCTCTGTGAAAAAGAAAACAAAATACCTCATGTTCTCCCCCATGACTCAGGGGTTATGGATCAACCTCATTCAAAGAGGTTTAGTGTTGGATCCCAACTCACTGTACTGGTAAATAGTAGGACCAGAATTTGATTCCAGATTGAATCTGAAGATGGCTCTCAGTCACTACACCAAGGGAACCTCCCTCCTGTTGGTATGGTAAGTTCAACCCAGTAAATATTGTGCTGAAATCTGAGTGCATAGCCCTGGGCAGAGCTCATGAATGAAGCTGAATGTCTGGCTCTCAGAGAATCCCAGAGCTACACAGTCATTACCACTCAAAAAAAAAAAAAAAAAAAATCTGAGTAGCTGAGTGCGCTCCCTGTGGTTGGCTAGGCTCTGGGCGTGAGTGTTTGGTTGTGAGCCTAGCCTTTAATGGCTGAGCCATCTCTCCAGCCCAGCATGAGTGTTTGGAAAAGTCAGACAGGGATGCTGTGATCTGGGGACTCACAGTCAGGGGAGGAGAGACAACAGGCTGCCAGAACAATGCGGCAGAGGCCCAGCAGGATGGAGGGCCCTGCTGTTTCTTGGACAGCCCTTCCAGAACACCCTGGAACCTTCTCTATGAAAAGCAAAGGAGAAGGAAGGAGGGAGGGAGAGCCTCGCCTCCCTGTGGCAGACAAACATAATCTGCTCCGTCTTCTTTTCTTCTCATTCTTCCCAGAGGGCAGAGAAGGCAGACAGGAGGTGCAGGGATGATCTCCAAGTCTGACCGTGTCTGGGCTGACTCTGACCCTGACCCCTGACCACAGTGTGTGTGTGTGTGTGTGTGTGTGTGTGTGTGTGTGTGTGTCCCACTTCCTGAGCCTCCCTCCTCCCTCACGTCCATCAGGATGAACCTCTGCAAACCTCTTCCCCACCCTCTCCTACCTGTCTCTCTATGTCCCTAAAGTAACATTCCACATTCTCCCCGGTTCCAGCTCCCTGTCGTTCTGTTCGGCGACATTCCAAGTAACTGTCTCTCAGCCAGGGATTTCCTCAGTCACTCGGTCATTTAGATGCACATGGATATCCATGTGCTGGAAACAGAAGCAACTGCTGTGTGCCTGAAACGCCCCCGGGCCCCCCCCCCCGCCCCCCCTCCCCCGTCGCTGAAACGATGGAGATAAAAGACACAGAGGGGTCCCTCGGCCTGCAGCCTGGGAGGGAAGCCGGGGAACAGGAAACAGGGAAAGAATGCTGTCGTGGGAACGCAGGGGAAGGACCCCAGCCCAGCCCAGGTTGTGTCAGAGGAAGCAAGCCCTGTACAGCACCTTCCAGAAGAAAAGGCCTTCCCTATGGAGCAAGCAGTGTGTGTGGAGGGGTAAAGAGGTAGCCCTCTGGGGAGATGTGCCTAGCAGCTGTGAGTAGCATGAATGTGTGTTGCTGAGAAAGCTGGAGAGAATCAGAGAGACCACAGAGGCCTTTGGCACGTCTTAGACTGGAAACTGCTGGGAAGGACCACAGGTAGACCGTACGTCAGGAAGTGTCATGACAAGATTCCCACCCTGGAAAGACACTCTGCCGCATGGTAGGAACAGAATATGGAAGGCCAGTGAACAAGCACCTCGGACATCCCGCATCAAAAACTGGACCATTTGCAACAATGTCTCACCAGTTCATCACCGACCTTGGGGCCACTGAGCCGCCTGCTGAACATTTACCAGTGTTGACAGTATTGTTGCTAGGTTCGGGAGAGAGGATTGTGAAGCCAGACAAGCCAAACCCAACGCTTTGGTACATCCGGTCACCTGGGGAGTCTTCCAACATGACCCTCTCTCGCCACCACAGAGCCAGTCAGGCACCACATTTTCTAGAATCTCTTTCTATAGTCTTTCCATTCCTCCATGCTTCCCTCGCCCACCTCAGCTCAAGGCCCTACCACCTCTCACCGGAACTCTGCGGTCACATTCCAGCTGGTCACCTCACCTCTAATGCATTCTGCGCTGCGCACCGAAATCAAAAAGTCCTCATAACCCCAAAGCCAGCTTTAAGGAGGCTAGATGACGCGCTTCCGGGGGCCCTCTAGTGCCACATCCGTTCATTGTACTTGACCTATAACACTCCAGTGCTCTCTAAGCTCGGACTCTTCTCCCTCTCCCTCCCATTGGTACCAAACCACATGAGGACCCGGAGTGGGCATCCCTCCTCTCCATCAGAGTGGACATCCCTCCTCTCCATCAGAGTGGACATCCCTCCTCCTCCCCGTCGGAGTGGACATCCCTCCTCCCCGTCGGAGTGGACATCCCTCCTCCCCGTCGGAGTGGGCATCCCTCCTCTCCGTCGGAGTGGGCATCCCTCCTCTCCGTCGGAGTGGGCATCCCTCCTCTCCGTCGGAGTGGGCATCCCTCCTCTCCGTCGGAGTGGGCATCCCTCCTCCCCGTCGGAGTGGGCATCCCTCCTCCCCGTCGGAGTGGGCATCCCTCCTCCCCGTCGGAGTGGACATCCCTCCTCCCCGTCGGAGTGGGCATCCCTCCTCCCCGTCGGAGTGGGCATCCCTCCTCCCCGTCGGAGTGGACATCCCTCCTCCTCCCCGTCGGAGTGGACATCCCTCCTCCCCGTCGGAGTGGACATCCCTCCTCTCCGTCGGAGTGGACATCCCTCCTCCTCCCCGTCGGAGTGGGCATCCCTCCTCCCCGTCGGAGTGGGCATCCCTCCTCCCCGTCGGAGTGGACATCCCTCCTCCCCGTCGGAGTGGACATCCCTCCTCTCCGTCAGAGTGGGCATCCCTCCTCTCCGTGCCTCCCACATGCCAAGTCCATACCAGGTGCCAGTTAGGAGTACAGAAACAAATGTCACGTGTTCCTTGCTGTCGTGGAAATGAGGGAAACGGAGCAGCAAAGACAAGGTGGGGGTGTGGGGGATGTAATCAAGGTGAGCAAGAAGAAATCATCTGTGTCCTCTCCCGGTCATCAGCATTTGGCTCTTCAGGAAATGAGGGGTTTGCATATTTCAGGACTTTCAGGAAACTTCCATTGTAATGGAAAGAACAAACACTAGCGACTAGACTTTGGAGCCCAGGAGAACGGGGACTTGTGCTAAAGTAACGGTGGTAACACCAGCAGAGGCGTGAAAGACCTGAGAGGGGCGGTGTTCACGTCATTGGCCACTCAGTCACAGCTTGTAATCGCGTGTTTAGTTGGCTGCCTCAGTAGGCTGTGGGCTTCACAGGGGCAGTCAACATGTATCTTTTGGGTTTGGGGTGGAGCCCAATGTAGAACTCTTGGCGTGAAGCCCTGGGTTTGACTTGAAGTACCACACACAGAGTATCTTGATTGCCGACTCTGTTTTAGCCCTGTTCTTGGGCTACATTGGAGAACAAAACCAACAAAGACATCAGCCGTGGGGAGCTTAAATTTCTAATGAAAGAAAAAGACAACAGAATAAAGAAAATAATGAGCAAATCATTTAATAATTACCAAGTGCTGATATCTGAAGAAATAATTTAAGATAGAGCATAAGATGGGGTTAAGAAGGGAAGTCAACCCCATGGGAGGCCTTACCTTCTTGTAGGAGGAAATAGGGGGTGGGTTGGGGGGAAGGCTGGAAGGGTGGGAGAAGGGAAGATGGAGATTTGTGATTGGTATGTAAAATGAATAAAAAATGTCCTAATAAAAAAATTAAAGAATAAAAGGGGAGAGTCAATAATTCTGTGCTGAGAATGGGGACCAGAGGGTAGCAGGATTAAATAGATGGTCCAAGTTGGCCTCACCAAACAGGTAACATTTATGCCAATTTGAAAGACACATGAGAGCCATTGGCACACAGTGGGACCACTGAGCACATATTATAAAGCTAGAGGAAGAGTCTCATGTGTGTGTCCTCACGTCATCTGTTTATCTTGTAAGGGAAATAAATGGTGACAAGTTCTAACAGGGCCTGACTACATTTGAAGCCAAGGTCCCAGGTTTAGGTATTCTGACCCCACCCCCCACTATGAGCACTCTTAATTCTGTTTCCTCCTCCCAAAGGCCCAGATAATGTTGGAGCTGAAGACACGTGTGGAAGAATTGAAAATGGAGAATGAGTATCAGCTGCGCCTGAAGGACATGAACTACTCGGAGAAGATCAAGGAGCTGACAGACAAGTTCATCCAAGAGATGGAGTCCTTAAAGACCAAGAACCAGGTGTGCCGGAGAGCCGGAACCCGCAGCCTCGGCAATAAGCACTTCCCATGAGCGCGGGGCCAGCTGCATGGTCTAAAGGCATCCATACTGCCCAGCTGGAACGCCCGGCTGCTGGGGGAGATGTATGGGACACGTGGTCAACAGACAGAATATGAAGCTTTCTGTAGCAAATGGTACTGCCGGGTAAAACAGGTGCATGGGGAAGAGGTAGCAGTATGATTATCCCACAACGCTGATGTTCTAGATAATTCACGTTTTGTTTCTAATACACTTTTGGAATTCCCAGATTCTCTACGGTGAGAATTTGTTATTTTTGTGACCAGGGAAAACTCATTTTAAAAAAAATGAAGTAACAAGAGTGTGAGAGAAGGGACTAGCAGGTGTGTTGATTTCTAGATTGTCAAAAATAAAATCTGTCTTAACAGTTTGTAGTTAGGCTTGGCCCCAGAATTTGTAAGCCTGTCTTTATGCTATGCCAAGTCTGCCAGGCCCCCTCATCTACAACTCCCCATCTTTTGGCTCAAGGAGTAGTTGTACTGGTAACCTATCTTCATGGGTCTGTTTGGTTGGAAAGCCCTTGGCTGTTCAATTTGTTCATCTATTTATTTATAATTCATTCAGCCAGGCATCAAGTGTTAGTTCCGTGCTGTTCATAAGTCAAACACAAAGCCAGGCCCCAGGATGGTACCCTCAGCCTGCCAGGAGCTGGCTGGCTGAGGTCAGTGCTTGAACATAAGCATCCTGAACTGACAGCAGTGTGCCAGCAGTATACAACTGGGGCTGTTGTTGGGGCTTTCTGTTTGTTTGTTTGGTTGGTTGGTTGGTTGGTGGGTTGGTTGGTTAGTTGGTTTGTTGGTTGGTTGGTTAGCTGGTTGGTTTGGTTTGCTTTTTGAGACAGGGTCTCACTATGTAGCTCTGACTGGGCTGGAACTGTATAGACCAGGCTGGCTTCGAACTC
This sequence comes from Peromyscus leucopus, assembly GCF_004664715.2. Taxonomy (NCBI): domain Eukaryota; kingdom Metazoa; phylum Chordata; class Mammalia; order Rodentia; family Cricetidae; genus Peromyscus; species Peromyscus leucopus. The sequence continues at coordinate 120,027,520 of NC_051064.1, read as the reverse complement.
ACAGAGATCTGCTTGCTTCTGCCTAAGTGCTGGGATTAAAGGTGTGTGCCACCATACCCAGCTATCAGCAGTAGATGATTGGAATGAACCCCTGATTTTTCTCCTTAAAAATCTACTTGATCCGTGTCCAAACCAAAAGCCTTTGCTGACGAATCCATTTTACCACGTGTGCATAAAGAGAAAAGCATAGCCGTTTCAGAGCCAAATAGGATGTGGATAAAAGATGCCCAGGTGGTCATGGCTCAGCAGAGCAATGTCTGGTGCAAAGCCAGGGCTTGCGAAAAATTTATGAATGAAGATGTTACTAGTAAAAGCAGCTCTTGTCCTATTGGTGCCTTTGACAAATGTGTAGAAATGAGAAAAGGTGACTCTTTGTTTCAGGTTTTAAAAACAGAGAAAGAAAAACAGGACGTCCATCACCGAGAACACATAGAAGAGCTCCTGGACAAACAGAGCCGGGAGCTGCAAGACCTAGGTGAGCCACAAGAGGGAGCCATATTGCTGAGGCACAGGCAGTTTGGGACCCACCATCTGAAAGATGGCCCCCAGACAGGTGGCTCAGGGAACGCGGCTCTGTCTATGAATACACTACTTTATTGAAACTCACCACGGTTTTTCCTTCTGTGAATTTGCCCATTCCTCAAAATACGAACGTGCCAGTGGCAAGTTCAGGTTTGGAGCCTGACAGAGTTCCAGTCTCAGCACTGGCTTGCTGTATGTTCTGGGGTATCACCCAGCCTTACCAAGGCTCAGCTTGGTCATCTATAAAATGGAATTATAAAACCTCTATTGCATACTGGGGCATTTTCCTGACCCTGAACCCTCAAATGCCTCCTACCAGGACCTTCAAAGAAATGATTTTTCTGTCTAGAGTTGGGTGCAGGGAGCTTGGCCACCTGGTGAGAGATAAGCAGGGCAGTCACAGGAGTTAGGCAGGCTTGAACCTTGGGTCTGGTGGAGGTGAGCTCCAGCTGGCAAGGGAGGAGCAGGAAAGCACTCAGGGGGTCATCCGTGCTCCAAAGGCTGGTGCAGCCTGCCCGCACGGCACGCAGACCCGCCTGTCTCCCTCCAGAGTGTTGCAACAACCAGAAGCTGCTCCTAGAATATGAGAAGTATCAGGAGCTGCAGCTCAAGTCCCAGAGGATGCAGGAGGAGTACGAAAAACAGCTCCGAGACAACGATGAGACAAAGAGCCAGGCCCTGGAGGAACTGACCGAGTTCTACGAGGCCAAACTCCAGGAGAAAACGAGCCTTCTAGAAGAGGTGATCCCGGGGAGCCGAGCTCTGCCTCCCTTTCTGAGGAAAAGGGCAGCATGGATTGGCTTGGGGTGGGGAGGTAATTAGAACCACTCATTTACTAAGCCATTTGCCTGGCAGCTACTGTGTGCCACAGGCACTGTGCCCTGGGAGTCCAGTGTGGGCAGAGCAGAGCAGACAAGGTTTCTACCCTCCAGGCATGCTCATCTGGGGGGTGGGGCATAACCAAATTTATAAATACAGTTCAGTGGTCCAAGCTCTCTAAAAATGTCTGGGCCGGCGGCGGTGCGCATGCCTTTAATCCCAGCACTCAGGAGGCAGAGGCAGGCGGATCTCTGTGAATTCGAGGCCAGCCTGGTCTACAGAGTGAGTTCCAGGATAGCCAAGGCTACACAGAGAAACCCTGTCTTGAAAAAAAAGGGGGGGGGTCTGAAGCCTGAGTGCCATGTGAAAAGCAGGGGTACAACAGGGCACGCAGGATATGGGGTACTGGTAAGAGGTAGAGAAGGTGGTGGACTCTGAGGCCTGACCTGGTCAGGAGAGAAGGGAGACAGGAAGGAAGTGGCTTTTTCATTTCTGTAATTTGGTTTCTCTTCCCTTCCACAAGAAAGACTCCTGTGCTCTTGGCGTCCCAGGCTCTCTTAGCCCAGCACCTCCAGCCCCTTCTCCCAGCACACTCTCTTTCTGTCCCTCCCTCTGAGCCAGGCACAGGAAGATGTCCGACAGCAGCTTCGGGAGTTTGAGGAAACCAAGAAGCAGATTGAAGAAGATGAAGACAGAGAGATCCAAGACATCAAAACCAAGTACGAGAGAAAGCTGCGGGACGAGAAGGAATCCAACCTTCGGCTCAAGGGAGAGACCGGCATCATGAGGAAGAAGGTGGGGCTGCCCTTCGTGACTCGGGTGGGCCTGGGAGCATCACCGAGGAGGCTGGGAGCAAGGGGCCAGTAGACAGAGCTCCCACCTCCAGAACAAAGGGGCTCCACCCTCAGGAAGGACCACAGCTGGCTTCCCTCCTCCTTAGGGGAGCAATCGGCAGGAGACAGGATCTTACTGTGTATCCCAGACTGGCTTAGATGTCATTGTGGAACCCAGTACTCAAACCCACAATCCTCCTGCCTCTTCCTCCCAGGTGCTAGGATTTCAGAAATGTACCACCGTACCTGACTCCTCCCTTTCCTTTCACGGGCTCCCTGTGCACAGGATGCTCTGACTTTTCCTTTCTGGACAAGTAGGATCTGCTGGAAGTGGAAATAATATCCGAGGATGAGACGCCTGGAGACGTCTTGGCTCAGGCAGCTCCTGCTCAGACTCCTCCTTAGAAGGGGGAGTATAAGGAGGTGTAAGGCAGGGCTGGGGGTGGGGGGTGTAAGATGCTCTGTTTGCAAGGTGAGGCAGCTACTTAGTTCTCTGATGGCTCAGAGAGGGAGGATGGGATTCACAGATCCTTGTGGAATTGCTTCATTTCTTCTGAGCTGGTTAGCCACAGAGAAGCTAAGTTCAGGGCGAGCCCATTGGGAATCAAAGCTTCCCATTAGAAGTTGAAATATTAGTGACTCCTGGGATAATCAGGCTCTGCCTTCTTGGACATGGCTACAGCAGCTCATCTCTGTGACCTTGACAAACTCTCAAGGTCAGTGTAGTCTGGAAGAATCTGAGTCCATCTAGAAAGCTTCTTTCTAAAGCATTTTGGATTGCTCTCTCCTGCAAGGACTAGACTTAGGCATCCTTATGATACTCGCATCATTCATTTGACCTGGAAAAAGACTGAACTGTCCCAAATTCTCCCAAAACTCCCTCTCTGAAACAAACAAACAAGACTGGCATAATAGCGCATGCCCGTAGTCCCAGTACTTAGGTGCTAAGGCAGGAGGGTTGTGAGTTCACAGCCAGTCTGGCTACACAAAAAGAGCGAGTCTCTTTAAAGTCAGAGGGAAACAGCTCAGGCAGTGGTGGTGCATGCCTCACGAGGGAGGTGGAGGTCCACTCAGGTGGACCTCTGAGTTCGAGGCTAGCCTGGTCTACAAAGAGAGTACCAGGACAGCCAAGGCTACACAGAGAAAACCTGTCTCAGTTTAAAAAAAAAAAAATGAAAGGAAAGAAGGGAGGGAGGGAGGGAGGGAGAGAGAGAGAGAGAGAGAGAGAGAGAGAGAGAGAGAGAGAGAGAGAGAAAGAAAGAAAGAAAGAAAGAAAGAAAGAAAGAAAGAAAGAAAGAAAGAAAGAAAAGTTGAATTCGAAGTTGTGAGAAGGAAAGTGTGTGGCAGAGTTAGGAGGAAGAGATGAGGGTGAATATGATGACCACGGTACATTGTGTGCAGGGATGAAATGTTCAAGTATGGACAAAAACTATTTCTCCATTTACAAAAAGGCTGCCTCCCCTGGCCCCCCAAAAAAGTAAAATAACCGCAGTAACAAAATCCACTCGCCAAAGCCCATGGATGCTGAGTGGTGAGGGTTCTTAGGTCCCTGGAGGAGGGCTGGCCGCATCCACAGTTGAGGTGGGGGATGGGAATCGACTCGAAGCCCCCCAGGATCTCCACTGTTACTGTCCACATCTTCAGTTCAGCAGCCTGCAAAAGGAAATCGAAGAGCGCACCAATGACATCGAGATCCTGAAGGCGGAGCAGATGAAGCTGCAGGGTGTCATCAAGTCCCTGGAGAAGGACATCCAGGGCCTCAAGAGAGAGATCCAGGAGAGGGATGAGACCATTCAAGACAAGGTAAGGGCTGCGCTCCGCCCTCCCCAGACACTGCCCAGAGAGACCTAGACAGGGCTGGAAGGGTCCTGGCTTCTCAGAGATCATTTACTTGATTTGGTGGAGGAAGAACGGTCTGTGAGGTGCCCGCTGTGTGTTTGGCACAGAGCTAATCCGTGCCAACACATCACACTCAGTTCTACCAACAGCCTCATGGCATGAGCAACCCAGGGTTGTGTCTCGTGAAGCCAAGTGCCAAGAGGCTGAGTTTACTGCCCAAGGTCTCACAGTTTGTAGGGGACAGACCTCAGGTAAGAACCTGAGCCACCTGGTTTCCAGATCCCTGCTCTCCACTGATCCAGGCATCCTAGGATGGCCCACTTTATGGGCCGAGGGTAATTCACCTGCCACACTGCCCATAGTGTATTGCTATTGTTGATCAGAAGGGGACCCCCATAGGGTTGGTCCTATAACTATTGGGTAACCCAGGAAGATGGAAATGCCTTTTGTGCAGAATATTCAGCTAACAGGCACATAAATTTTCTATGGGCACACCACCTCAACACCCAGGATTTGCTATCCTCCTGAGCAAACCCAGATCCCCTGCACACCTCTCTATCCACTCTGTATCTTTTGCCTCACCAGACAGAATTCTCCTGTGACCCAACTTGGGTTTCAGTAGTAGATAAGTAGGTTCCGGCACAGGCCCCTCTGTTGACAAGGTACTGTGCCTGAGGCAACTTCTTAAAGCCATCCTGTTCTCTCCTGGGGCATGGGAACTTGTAAAGATTGGGTGAGATAGTGCCTGCATACTGTTTCTGCACAGGAAGTCTTGTATAAGGTGTGGGCTCTGGAGAAGGGACAGAGCCCTCTTCAGATTCTCAAGGGGTGGGGAACTTAAAAGAGAGAAACCAAGTGCTCTGAATGCAGAAACTCATAACCCCTCTTAGTCCAGCAGCCTCCCCAGTTCCCACCCCAGGGCCGAAGCAGCCCAACTGACAGGGTGCAAGTGTAGTTAGGACATTCTCCCACTGAAAAGCCTTCAGTAGCTTCCCCTGGCCCACAGCAGAGGTCTATAAAGCATTAGATGGTAGATACTTCAGGCTTTCCAGGCTGTATGGTCTCTGTCTCAACTAATCAGCTCTGGGTACCACATGTGAGACCACCCAGATACAAAACAGACCCAATGTACTAGGCCATGTTCCAATTGAAATGGCCAAAACCAGGCAGCGGTCAAGTTTGGCTCCTAGGCTGAGCTTAGCAATTCCTAGCCTCCGAGATGACTTCTGAACTCTTGAAGCTGGCAGGCAAAAGCCTTGCCTTTCTCCCCTCCCCCTCCAGCAGCACAAACGCCACGATGCCCATGTCCCTCTCCCTTCCGCCACACATCGCATTTTGGGGTTGTGTTTGTTTATCTGCCCCACCAGTCAGTGGTTTTTTATTTATTATTATTATTATTATTATTATTATTATTATTATTATTATTATTATTTTGGGGGGTTGCTTTGTTGCCTTAAGGATAGGGGGTGGATCATTCTCAGAGCTGTAACAGGAAAATGTCATCCAGTCCAGGTTTGCTTGATAGACCCGCACTCCGGTGACAACCTGAAAACCCAGTGATCCAAACAAGCAGCTGTGATGCTGTCCTCTCAGGGGCAGGAATTGGACAAGGTTCAACAGGATGGCTGGTCTCTGACTCCAATGTCTGGAGACTCAGCTGGGAAAACTGGGGGTGCCTCCAACAGCCAGAGGCAGGAAGATGAATGCCCACAGCGGCTGCTTCTTCCACACGCCCCGCTCCATCCCCTGTGGCAGGGATGGGGGAGGGCGGGGCAGGGCTCATCTGAGTCTTTCAGCCACAGAGCCCTGAATGTGCTCTCTCTGTCCAGAGGGCTCAGGGTGCTTAACATAGCAGCTAGCCTCCACCACAGCAAGTGTCCCAGGGGAGCCAGGCGGGGAGCTGTCTGTCTGTTTGACCTAGCCTTGGCAGCCACACAACATTCCTTCCACTGCATTCTTTGGGTTACCAAAGCAAGTCATAAATCCTACGAGAGACAAGAGAGGGGAACTAACTCTGCTTGCTGCAGAGTCACACCAAGGCCACAGTGCAGAAGAACTTAGACGCCATCCTCCACAACCTACACAAGAGTGAGTGAGTGAGTGAGTGAGTGAGTGAGTGAGTGAGTGAGTGAGTGAGTTCTGTGGAGTTGAGTCGGTGCTACAGCCTGTACCGACCTTTGTACCCCCGGCCAGAACTCTGTGCCTCCTGCACAGGCTCTGTGTTTCTACCCTAGAGGGGTTCCATGGGACAGCGTCTTGTGCCATTACTCACTTCTCCTTCTCTCTCCTCTCACTTCCAGGAGAAGCGAATTTATGATCTGAAGAAGAAGAACCAAGAGCTGGAGAAGTTCAAGTTTGTCCTCGACTACAAAATAAAGGAGCTGAAGAAGCAGATAGAGCCTCGGGAGAATGAGATCAAAGTGATGAAGGAGCAGATCCAGGAGGTGAGGGCCGGCGCTCACACACCCCGCCCTTCAGACCTCTGTCCCCTCCAACCCTGTCGCTCACTTCCAGCTTCCCAAAGCAAGTTAGATGGGAAGATGGGAATGTAGCTTGGGTTCCTTGGGCTGTTGTCGGGGCACGGGGTGGGGCGTAGTCTCACTATAGGGACAAATGGGAGATGCAGAACATTTGGCCACTAGGGGGCGGTGTGTACTCAGCCAAAAGCTACTCTTGCTACCAAGCTCCATGCACTGCTTCTCAAACCTGGGATATTGCTGGGGCCCTAGGCCAGGGTCTGGTGTTTGGACTTCTGACAGAGGCTCTTGAATCTGTTCTGGGGGACAAACAGTATAACGGTGGAGAGGAGAGTCATTGGAAGTCAGGCTGGCTGGACACGGATTTCTAGAGTCCAGTGGCCCAGATGTGTGCCTTGTATAGCCCTGGTCTCTTGCACATTTTCTCATGACATTCTCTTTACCCACCAGACTCCTACTGGATACAAACCAGCTAGGATTTGGAGGCCATGATGACCTAAACTTGAATTGTTGATGTCTTCCGCCAAAATTACTCTTGATTTCTTCTCTCTCCCCTTCTATCCAGTTTGTTTCTCAGTCAAATGGAAATGTAAAGTCTTTCCTGACTCTTCCTCTCAACCCCCATGTCCAAAAGCATCACCAACACGCATCCAATAAGACTTCAAAGCCAATACTTCTTCCCTGCAGCGATCACCCTGGTCCACGCCTCCACCATTGCTTTAAAAGGGAAGACGAAAAAAGAAATACAACTTTGTTTTCATTTTACTTAAGTGCTGGGGCACGCTTGCCGCAGCGCCTCATGTAGTGGCCAGAAGACAGCTTGCGAGAGTCGGTGTTCTCCATCCACCCTGTGGGTTTCAGGGCTGGAACTCAAGTCCCCAGACGGAGCATGAGCCTTTGCCTGCTGAGGCGTCTCACCAGCCCCCTCCACCATTTCTTATCTGGACATGGCTCGGGCTACAGCCTGGCCTCCACACAGAGTGAAGTCCTCAATGGTGTCCCATCCCACTAGAAGACAATCCAAAGGCTCTGCACCTCTCTCTAGCCGCATCTCAGGCTTCCCCACCCTGCTCCAGTACCAGCTTCCTCCTGTCAGCACCTAAAAGCCAAGCTCTCCTATTTTAGGATCTCAGTGGTAGGGTCCCCTCTGCCTGGAAGACTGTCCCCTGGATCATCCTGTGGCCAGCTTCTTCCTGTCTCAGCTCGGCTGTCGCCTCTTCAAAGACGCCTTCCCTGGCAAAGAAGGGTCCCACTCTCCTTCCACTTTCTCTAGATGTTGGCGCTGGAGGAGTGAGCATCTTTACCTGTCTAGGTGTCTATAGGCCATGGTGATATGGTGTGCTCAGCAAAGACACCAAGCAGAGGCCCAGAAATGGGGGTCTAGAGGGGATGGTATTGACTTTCCCCATGCTGTCTGCAGGTGCTCTCCACCCACAGGTGACCACAGAGCTTGCCTTCTTGGGACCCTCCTGCCATACGCTGGTGACTTCAGGGCCAAGGAATGGCAACTGTCTTTGTCCTCTCAGTAGTAAAATATCTCAGCCTGGGGAACTTGCAAACAACAGAAATTTTTCTCACTGCCCTGGAGGCTGAAAGTCCAGGATCAGGCCATCAGCAGGTTGTGTGGGGGAGGGTCTGTGTCTCACAGACAGTGACTTCTGTGTGTCCGCACTGTGGAAGGCCAGAGGGAGGATGGCTGGCTCCTTCAGACCTCTTTCATCAGGGCATCCGTGAGGGCTCTGTCCTACAATCTCCCTATCAACACCCCCGTGGGATTATTCACCGTCCCTGGCAGTGATGGGGGCTGGGCTTGACCTTGAGTCTAAGCGGAGACCATACTTGTTTGGGAAATGAATCTGGCAGGGCCCCTCCTAGCTTGTCCTTCCCCACACACCCTATGCCCACCCATTATGCCGATAGCTCGGGGATGTAATCTGGACCTGGCTCTTTGCGGGAACCTCTAACCGTGGGCCTTTCCTTCAGGGATTAGTGACACATTCAGAAATACCCACTGCAGATCTGGTTCACTTCTCCTTCAGGAAGGAAGGTTCAGGCCCTAGGCTTGTATACAGAGATCTCTGTGAATGAGCAGTAACCAACCTTGACGGAGCTACCCTCTTCATATACACGTCCCCAGCTTCTCTCTGTGGAGAAAAAGAATCTCTTCCAGGGTTCTTGTGGTTTTAGTTTCAACTCATTGATTCGTTCTTCTAGTGTGGGGTTTCTCAGAACTACCTGTGTTCTGGGGTGCTGTTTCTCCACCGCAAGGGGCTGTAGAGGGCTTTATCTGTCTTATCTCTGCTCTCTCTCTGTGCCAGAAGCACCCCCTGGGGGGGGTTGTTATGATCCAAAACATCTCAGACACTGCCAGATGTCCGCTGGGGGACAAAACACTTCTCCATTCTCCCACCCCTCCCCACTGAGAATTGTCACAACCAGTAACATGGAAAAGTGGATGGAACGTCCGTGCTGGGAAAGGGAAGTTTGTTCCCACACCCTGGGCTCGTCTCCTGGTTTTCCAGCTGGACACTCACACTTTACATATTTGACAGTTTATATTTATATCCTTGAAGTCATGTGAGGCTCTGCCTGTGGAGGAAAAGGAAGGGCAAAGAATGCCGTCCCAGGCCGCTTCCACCCTAAGCCAGTCTGTCACTGCTGGCTTAGGGGTGATAAGAGGTACGGTGGGCTGTGCCACTCAGACGTGACCTTCGGGGGCCCTGCATATTGGGGGCCCCTTTTCTCTCTTCCAACTGCCATGTCGCTGTCTTAGGACATTGTCATCCTTCCCTGGAGCCCCGTATGGCTGCCTAGCTAGTCTCCCGGGCTTAGTTTTCTCTCTTCTGATAGAACCAACCTCTGTGCTGGGCCCTCCCCCACCCCCACCCCACCCCCCACCGTTTGCTCGCTCTAATCCTGGTGAGGTTCTTCAGTGACCCCAGTGTGGTGGACCCCTCAGCCTCCCCAGTGCTGTGCCACCTTGCAGTCATCTGGACCAGCACTGCCAGCCTGCAGAAATGCACCAGGCTACCCCACCCCCTACACACACACTGCTCCTCTGTAGGCAGGCTGCTGGCTGCCTGCTTAGTCTCTTTCCTACTTTGTCCTCCAATCCTCTCTCTACACCAAGGGTTCTCGACCTTCCTAATGCCGCCACCCTTTAATACAGTTCCTCAGGTTGTAGCGACCCAACCGTAAAATTATTTTATTGCTGCTTCATGACTGTAATTTTGCTACTGTTACGAATCATAATGTAAATATCTGGATATTGCATACCTGATAAGTATGGACATCTGATATGCAACCGCATAGGGGGTCAAGACCCACAAGTTGAGAAACCCTGCTCTATAACATTCAGCTGAAGTGCCTCTTCCCAGGGTAGGTACATATGCTCAAGGGCCTGGTGTACACAGGGCACTTTCTGCCTGGGGCATCTTCTGCCTCAATCACAGATAACATTAGCCACCTCTGACTCAGTTCTCTCATCCCTGTAGACTGAGACTTCTAGAACCCAGAAACTACCCCCACGCCAGTTCTGTACTTGTAGTCTCCCACAGTGCTCGTTGCTTTCTAAAAAAGATTTATTGAATTGTATATGTTATGTGTGAGAGTTTTTTGCCCTGAATGTATACATATGCATCCCATGTGTGCCTGGCTCCCACAGAGGCCAGAAAGAAGTGTCAGGTCCCCTAGAACTGGAGTTACAGACAGCTGTGGGCCACCGTGTGGGCGCTGGGAACCGAACCCAGGTCCTCTGCCAGAGCAGCCAGTGCTCTTAACCACTGAACCACCTTCCTAGCCTGCTGACAGTGCTGCTCATTCTTGCTTTAGCTGTCCAAAGCCCTATCCTTGTGTGTCCTCTGCAAGGAGGCTCTCTGCAGCCTCCCATGCCTCTCCCAGAGGTGGGTAGTTCCTACCCTCCCACCCCCCGCCACCACCACCACACTCTTACTCTCTTTGCCCAGCACAGGTACCTGCCCTTCCCTCCTTCATCAGATGTTCACAGAGTCCGCCCGGATGCCAGGCATTGCCTCCGAGGGCGATTCTAATAAAAATGCCTCCTATGCTAAGGACATTCCTCTGTGTCCAAGAACATGGAGGTAGCTTCTTACAAGTTTCCCAGACTTTAAAATGTGATGATAGAACCTGGGATAGATTTGGGGGGCCATCCCACCTACCTCCACCCTACACACAAAACAACAGACATCCCATCCCCTAAAAACAGCCCGTGAGCCCCCATAGTCCTACCATGAGTCCTCGTGCCGTCAGACTGGGGTGGCCATCAAACCTCACCCTTTGCTTTGAGTGGGACTGCCTTTCTCCACAGACACTCTCATCTGAAGCAGCTGTGCCCTGGGTATGACAGATCCAACCAGGGAGAGCAAACCGTCAGATGCTCGCTGGGGTCTCCCGCCATCTTTTTGAAGAGGGGGCGGCCCTAGGTTGTACTTTTTTGACCCTTTAATGATCAGACTGGGTGTCTTCTCAGCTCTCTCCTATTTTATGCCCTAGATTGAAAGATGCCTATACGCCACTCTGGTCCCTCTGGTCTCTGTTTTAGAAATAAGCCCCACCTTTCCGTTTCCCTGAGGGTGGAGCACCATTCATGTTACCTTCCAAATCGGGTGAAGGACGTATTTCTCTGGAGGGATCTGCCTTGAGCAGGAGTTGAGAAACCAGAATTTAGACTGACTGACTTAGAAAGAATTTAAGAAAAGTGGAATCTGCGAGGTTGGGGAAAAGGGAGGCAGCTAGGAGGAAAACTTCACAGTCTGGCCACAGACACCGAGAACCCCGGTGGACGTGACATCAGTGGTGCTTTTAGGATGGCAGGCGGTAGGGAAAGAGATTTCATTCAAGAGGACAGGGTTGGGAACTAGAGAAGAAATACTGTGTCGTGAATTCCCAGTGAGAGATGACTGCTCTCAAACGCGGTTTCCATCCCTGACTTCCTGGTTCTTGCCTCCATCCCCTGGTTCGCTATAGATGGAAGCCGAGCTGGAGCGTTTCCATAAGCAGAACACGCAACTGGAGCTGAACATCACGGAGCTGTTTCAGAAACTGAGAGCCACGGATCAGGAGATGCGCAAAGAGCAGCAGAAGGTGCGAGGATTTCAGAGTCTGGCACCTGCCTGAAAACGGGCAGCTGGTTCCTCGAGACAGAGCCAGCCATTGCTAAGAGACACATCCCGTTTTAACTCGCGCGCTTGCCCACGGACCTGTCTGCTTCCAGGCCCTAACAGATTTGTATGTCCAAATTCAGCTGCGACTGTAAAACAGCTTGTGTGTAGGGATGGGAGGGTGACAATGCTGGTCTTACAGCAGTGGCTCTCAGCCTGTGGGGCGTGACGCCCTTTCACAGGGGTCACGTATCAGACACTTGTGTTACAGTTCATAACAGGAGCAAAATTACAGTTATGAAGGAGCAATGAAAATAATCTTATGTCTGGGGGGTCACCACAACCTGAGGAACTGTATTAAAGAGTGGCAGCATTTGGAAGATTGAGAACCTCTGTTTTATAGGAACACGCTTAGCCTTGGGTGTGTTGGACCTGGGGAAGAACACGATTTTAAAAAGGTCATTTGAACTTAATGGAGTGGTTGGATGCTTTGACTACTCCAAAACTGTTGATATTAGGAGGACCTTAGAGAGCATCCATTCCAGTCATGTTTACTTGCTCTGTGTGTGTGTGTGTGTGTGTGTGTGTGTGTGTGTACACGTGCGCGCGTGCGCGTGCATGCGTGTACATGCCCCCACACACCAATGCGCATGCAGAGGTCAGAGGAGGAAGTCAGGTGCCCTGCTCTCTCACTCTCCACCTCATCTCGTTGAGACTGAATCTGTCACTCAACCTGGAGCTTGTCATTTTCTTTAGCTCCACTAGCTGACCAGGGACCTTAGCAATCCTCCTGTCTCCACTTCACAGTGCTGGGGTCTTAGGCTCGTGGGATGCTGGGTCTAAACCCAGGTCTTCAGGTTCACACAAGAAGCATTCTTCCTCATGGAGCCATCTCTCCAGCCCCTGCGTGTCGTGAGACAGTGTCTCACTCTGTAGCCCAGGCTGGCCTGAAAATGATGGTATAGCCCAAGCTGGCCTCAGAACACTTATCCTGTGACTAAAGGTGCCTGCTACACATCTGGCCCATTCCAGTCTTCTTATGTTGTAAATAAGCACAGTAAGGGCTGAGAAATGAGGAGGAAAAGAAACTTCACCCCGTACTCATAGCTAGTTGTCCACTCCGAGCCAGCCTGGGGAACCCCGGTCCTCCAGCCCCCCCCCCGGCTAGGCTACAACTGTGTACTCTTTCCCACAGGCCACCTGAAGCTTTTTCCAAATCAGACTGAGCTTTCCCATCCTCCTCCACGGCAACCCTGGCAGTGCACAAAAGCTGCAGGGCTGCGCATAGGAAGAGGGCGTGGCCCTGCTCTCGGCTAGCCGAGGGGGCTGAGAAGTGAACTGTAGCCTGTGCATAAAATATATAGATAGAAAATTATATACAGAGAAGTTGCATATCTATGCGTATATGTGACTATATACATCCATATATATATGTAAAGTGGATAAAGGTCTTTGGGAATGGAGAGAAGGGAGACACCCCCTTGGGTAAGGGTAGAGAAGGTGGCTGTCAAGGAAAGCATGGCTGAAGATGGGTACCTAGTCCAGTATACAGCAGTCTATAGGGGCTTCTCATCCATTCACAGCAGTGCTCCTGACTATCAAGGGAACAAACGCTGGGTGGGGTCCTAAGGGACATGGGGTGGCCCTGGCTAAGGATCTGTAGGAGGGAGTGATACATCTTTCTTGGCTCCGAAGGAAAGTGTGGCCACATGAGCTTCCTTTCATCTTGTAAGCCTGAGGACGTTAGTGGAATCCAGAGCAATAGGGATGCCCTGTGTGTGTGGTCTCAGCCCTGTCTTCTTGGCAGCCGTTCAGGCAGGGTACCCAGCCTAGGCAAGTGCACAAGAGTTCCAGAACTGCTCCCTTTGGGCTGACCGCCCATCTGGGTTTCTGTGCTCAGGGTGGTCCCCAGCAGTCAGGTGTCAATCCCAGATGAGGATACTCCGTCCCCGTCTGCGTCATCAGCCTCTTCCTGAAGCCCCTGCCCCTCCACGCGGAGTGTACCCTACAGTCCCAGGAGTAAATATCTGATTACAGGAGAGGGACCTGGAAGCACTGGTCCGGCGGTTTAAGACAGACCTTCACAACTGCGTGGCGTACATCCAGGAGCCCCGGCTGCTGAAGGAGAAGATCCGCTGTCTCTTTGAGAAGTACGTGCAGCGGGCAGACATGGTGAGCTCTGCGTGCCCCGCCCTTCCCCACCCGGCGCTGCCCTGCACGGTCCTTCACATCTTCCCTCCTTTGCTGAGTCTCCCCCATCCACCAGGTGGAAATTGCAGGCTTGAACACAGACTTGCAGCAGGAGTATGCCCGCCAGCGGGAGCACCTGGAGAGGAACCTCGCCACCCTCAAGAAGAAAGTGGTCAAGGAGGGTGAGCTGCATCGCACCGACTACGTCCGCATCATGCAGGTAATGGACACATCTCTCCGCTGCCTGAGACCACCCATCATCCAGGCTCCCCAGACATCCAGGAACCCACAGCTTTCTCACGGCTCCTCTTGTCTGACTCCCCAGAGCCCGTCCTGGCTGTCATTACGGCCCAGGGCCCACCGAGAAGCCCATCTGGGTATCGCCATGCCTACTGGTGGCCCTGTTGCCTCTGCCCGTTCCTTTTGCCATCTCATCCCGATTCCCAACAAGCTGGTGTCCTGCCTCTCCTCAGTTACCCGTGATCTATCCAGGTCACAGCTCTCCTGACTCCTGCGCCCCCTTCTCTCCTCCAGCTCTGGAGACACCTGACTTCGCTGCCTTTTATCCGGTTCTTCCCACCTACTGGGATGGATCTGGCCGGTCTCCACCGGCCTCATCTCCCTTTCTGGTGCCTCAGGTCTTACCCTTATCTCTGGGTCCAGATTGAACCACACCCACAGAGTTGGCAGTGATGGTGTCTCGTGACCACACCCAGCTCCCAGGATCCTTCGGCAGCGCTCAGGGAGCCATGCCCGTTCCTGCCCCCACCCTTGCACGCACTCTGTTGGAACCGCCCACCGAGATGCTTTTGCCAGATAGATCTCTGGGTGTCAGTATCATCTGAGGCAACTGATATGAAGTTATATCAAAAGAGAACATCGGAATCACACAGGGCACATACTTTTATGGTTACATTTCTTTAATGTCCTGATTGAAATGCCGGAATGGGAACAGGGTGCAGTTTGGATTGAAGCCACATGCCAGCTTGGAAAGTTACACACCACCAGGAGGGCACACAGGAATTCAGGCCAGACCAAGGCACAGCTGGTCCCTTGCCATTCGCCTTCTCTCTGCTCTTGCAAACCATTTCCATTCTGGACCGTGAGAGCTTCCAGAGACCCAGAAAGAGGAATGGATGTGATTGGTAGGCCTCTTGGTGCCAGCAACCGCACACACAGCCTTGCTAAGGGCCTGGGGTACCCAAAACATGGGCTTCGTGCACAGGAAGCTAGGCAGTGAGACCAGGGTGTCAGCAGTTGTCACCTGGTGGCATGGTTGATCCCTGCCACCGCCGCACAGGCCTGAGGTCCTCCCAGGGCTGGCCCCTCCCTCCACACAGAACAGAAGTCCAAAGCAACAAGTCAGTCCCAGGAAGGGAGGAAGGGGAGACCACAAGCTTGCTATAGGGCATAAATTCCTTTATAAGGCTGCTAGGGCAGACACCAGGCTCCTTCCCCACCCTCACCCCCTTGGGTGCTGGACCAGGGGAGGAGTGGGCAGCAGAAGAGATTCAAGCAATGCCCCTGTGATCTAGATCCCTGGAAGTCTTCTGTCTTAAACAGCATTGAAACTTGTGTGTTAGCCCGCGCATGGTGGCGCACATCTTTAATCCCAGAATTCTGGAGGCAGAGGCAGGTAGATCTCTAAGTTTGAGGCCAGCCTGGTCTATGGAGCCAGTTCTAAGGCAGTCAGGGCTACACAGGAAAACTCTGTCTCGGGAGTGGAGGGGGGGAGGAAGAAGAAGAAACCTGTGTGCTGTGACTTCTATGGATCTAGAAAAGACTCTGAGACAGCATCAGGGGACAGGAAGGGAGCCTGGGGTTAGGGCTCTGGGTCCCACCAGCACCACCACATGCACACACACAGAGACTTCTCGCAGATTTTATCGGGGCTCTGGGTAAGACTCAGCTTGGAAAAGTTAGGAAGGTCTTATTTCCCCAAGGGCTATGGATCGAATCCAGGATTTTGTGCATACCGAGTAGCATTCTATCACTGAGCTACATGCCCAGCCCAGAAGAAAAAGACTGTTCTTTTTAAAGAACTACTGTCCTGGGTGCTAAAAAACTGTTTTCTTCTTTGATCCTGAGATTGAACAGGAGGGCTAGGCCAGAGCTGCAGGAGGTTGCAGGGCCTAGGCAGGCAAAGCCCAGCTAGGAACTATGTTCTCACCCAGGGTGCGGGAGGTGGATGGACACAGTATCCGAGCAGACCCAGGCAACAGCGCTTCGCTGCTCTTTGGCCAGGAGACTGTGGGCCTCCAGAGACCACTCTGTTTATCTGCAACATGGGGCAAAAGACGCCAACCGTGGTGCTACTGTAGGCTTGGCCAGGACAAACAGCAGCCACCTGCCTGGTGCAGAATTAGGGCTCAGAAAATACCATTTCTTTTCCTTTCTCCCAGCAAAGAAATTATTCAAGAGCTACGGTGGAAATAAATGAATGAGTCTAAAAGTCCATCTTGCATGCGCCAGAGAAGCCTGTAGCCTGAAGGTGGGAAAGAAAAGCACAACTGATTCCAGACACACAAAACACATGCACACACACACATATACACATACACACATGCACACAAATATACACACACATACATACATATACACACACATGCACACATACATACACACATGCACACACATACATACACATTCACACATATACACACACATACATACATACACATTCACACATGCACACACATACATACACATTCACACATACACACACACACACACACACACACACACACACACACACACACAAGGTGGCTAGGAGCCCTGAATGCCTCAGTACGTGGTGGTTTGGAGCTGCTGGAACTCCTGTGTGGCTACCAGGGCCCTGATACTTTATTCCAAAATGGCGAAGTAAAGCCAGGGCAGGCACAGTGGCTGAGCAACTCATTGGAAAACAACTGGGGGAAAAATGGGGCCAGCATCTCATTTGTGTATTCAGATAGGAGTCCAGGGCCTCCCCACACTGTTCCCTGGCATGCTTATGCAAATATAGAAATAAGAGTTGCTATGCAATACAAACACCTCGGACACACATTTTATTCACCCCCTTCACATTTTTCAAGGTCTTACACAACAAGCTGTGTGTCAGCTGTGGAGGATTCCAAGATAGACAAAGCATTCCTGCGCCCAGAGAGCCGGGGGAGCATGGACTATTGCATTTATGCCGTGGTGTGGGCCTGCAGAGGAAACATGCTCCTTGAAGACTCAAAGGAGTGAGGCCATTGAGTTTGGCCTCAGGGGTGTGGAGGGTGACTGGGGATCAGCTGGGAGAAGGGCCTTCCTTCCAGGCAGAGACAACAGCTTGAGAAAAAGCAGAGGAAGAGGTGGGGTTGAGGGTGGGCACTCAGGAATCCAGAGTCCACACTTTTGCAGGGCATCCGAAGCAGCCAGAGTCCGCCTGAACAGCAGCGCTTAGCCTGGGGGCATGTTGGAAAGGACCCTCTGCCAAGAACTGTGAGGTTCCTCCTCTCCACAGGTCAGAGTGCCTCTCAGATACACTTGCCTTTGTCTCCAGAGTATCCAGAAGAAAGAAGCAGTGACGGGGATCCTGTTAGACGGCTGTCAGGTTAGGGGTAAAAAAATGAAGAGCTTGGGAGGGGGATGTGGAGATGCCAAAGGCATTTCAGAGCAGAAGTGAGGAATTGAAATGCCGGGTCAGGCACAAGAGGAAAGTAGGAAAAGCAGGGGAGATAACAGGCTGGCTTATCTGTGCAGTTAGGTGATCCCACTAACAGATAGGAGACTTCCAAGATCACTGTGGCCAGCTTCTCCCACACTGAGGCAACAGCCTACCCTTAAAGGTGTTGACGCAGAGCAGCCAGTAGGGGGAGCTATGGGCATTCCCTTTCCCTTCTCGGCTTACCATCAAGATCAGAAAGTTCAGCCAGGGCATCATCATTCTGTTCCAAGGACCTAAGGCAGCCCTTGTTACCTTGTCATAAAGACCTTAGTGTCTGCAGACTGCTCTAGGATTCTCCAAACTTAGAACTGGTCAGATCGTTTCCGTGGCCTGGTAAGCTGGCTGGGGAAAGTCTGGAAGACTGGAAGGGGTTTTGTAGACCATCTTGGCCAGGATGCCAGGAGGAAGAGACGGCTTAGCAAGCTTGTTGAGTGCACTTTTCTTTCTTTTCTCTTCTTTTTTTTTTTTTTTTTTAATTTACGAAGTCACACACAGTTGACCTCACTGTGACCTTTGGGTTTCTCAGAACATAGGCTACCTTAGAAAACAGTTTTTAAAGACCTCAGCTTGTCGTTGGCCATCGTTCTATCTGAGCTACTGGAACAAGGGGGGCCTAAGAAGGAGGTGAGCGGGTGAGTGTGGAAGGCAGTAGACATGTGGGAACCGGGCCCTGTGGAGGTGGCCACAGCAGCACTCAAAGCGCCATATCCCTGTCCTAATGACGTCAGACCCCAGTGAATCTGAGAATACATTCCCCATAGGGATACTGAAGGGTGAGATGAGGTGATGCCTGCAGACCGTGCAGGGGTGCAGCCAAGATGATGCCTGCAGCCAAATCTCACAGTTTTTCTTCTTTTTCTTTCTTTTTGATTCATTCATTCATTCATTCATTCATTTATTTTATATATATGGTGCTCTATCTGCATATATGCCTTTATGCCAGAAGAGGGCATGAGATCTCATTACAGATGGTTGTGAGCCACCTTGTGGTTGCTGGGAATTGAACTCAGGACCTCGGGAAGAGCAGCCCCTGCTCTTAGCCGCTGAGCCATCTCTCCAGCCCCATTACTAATATTCTTAGCAGCATTTTTAACATCAAAGTTTTAGAGCCTTTTTTCTACTTGCTCCCTCGGGGCTCCTGGCTAAGAAAAGTCGTCTCCACTCCGTCTCCCCGCCTCTCAGACTTAGGCTCATGCTTCCGACTCTCATGACATCTCTGCATTACAGCCAAGAGAGGCTTCCATGTTTAGCACAATGACATGTTCATAGATAGCTATCAGGAACTGTGACCCTGGAGGTCAGGGGTAAATGAAGGATTTAACAAGCAGATGCATGGTACTGGGCTACATTTGATTTCTGGCCTCAGTCACCCTCCAGTAAAGATGGCATGGTGCGGGGCTGCAAAGATGGCTCAGTGATTAAGAGCACTGGCTCCTCTTCCAAAGAACCAGGGTTCAATTCCCAGCACCCACATGGCAGCTCACAGCTGTCTGTAACTCCAGTTCCAGGAGATCCAGCTCCAGGGACTCCAATGCCCTCTTTTGGCTTCCTCAGGCACCAAGCATGCATGTGGTACATAGATATATACATGGGAAAAAGACCCATATACATAAATAAGATTAAAATGAAGGGGGAAAAGATGGAGTCATACTCTGGGGGCCCATCATGGAGGTGTCAAAGACCAACACTCATACCAAAGGGTACCAGATCCAGAAAGCCCAGTCATAGGGTTGGGGCTGGCGAGGGGGTGGGGAGAACGTAGGCTCTGCCTGGAGTCATCCCTGTCGTAGAACAAGCTGCTGGCAGCTGAGACAAATCATAAACTAGCTCAGGCACAGAACTGATGGGACTCGGTGACAAAACGGTGGAAGTGCCCGGAGAGGACCCTGAGAGGACTGGAAAGGGGCACCTATGTCTCTAGTCTTGTCTGGTTATGAGTCTTCCTTAACAGAATGAGGCGGAAGGAAAGCTAAACATAGCCAGCTAAGGGGTAGAGAAAGTGCCTCCTGGCTCCCAGGCCTGTGAGTGCATCCGGGAGTTCTTCGTGCCTCTCAAAGCCCCTCCCCTCTGTTTCCATGTCCACCACTGGCTTCTCCAGCCCACACGCCTTTATTGAGCACATCTCACATGCAAAGCAATGCCCTGGGTCTTAGCGTCCAATAAAAATGTATTGAAGCAATCACAGCGTGCTATAAAGCTGGCATGGGGACGCTCCAGGGGAGACTGGCAGGGAATTTTACTAGACAGCATCTGGAAAGGAAATATGGTGACCCATCGCCAGAGCCAGGGTCGGTTGAAAAAACATAAAGAATTAGATGGAGAAAGCAATGCCAACTCAGAAAAACAGGCCCGGAGCCTGGCCTGGAGAGCAAGGCCCTGAAGGAAGCACTAGTCATCGCTTCCTGCAGGGAGGGAAATTTTAAAGTGAGGAGTGCCGAAATGTAGTGGTATGCTGAAACTCTAAAGATCTAGATCTGTGCTTAGACTAAGAGTCTCTGGAGCTATCTTTTGATTTGGGGCATCTCTAGAGGTAGATCTGTGAGGAAGCTGGAGATCCTCCAGCTCTAGCCCCACCCCCACCCCTCCTGATGTAACCCCACCCAGAGGTGCTCCAGCGTTTCCAAACAGCGCCATCCTGCCTGGACTTGGCCTGTAGACAGGCACAGCCAGTTAGGAAAGCAGAGACTTGGCCTGGGGAAATGGCTCAGTAGGTGAGGCACTTGTTACACAAGTGTGCAGACCTCAAGTTCAAATCCCCAGTACCCATGTACAATGCTGGTGTGTGACGGTGTGTGTCTGTAACCTCAGTGCTGTGAGGAGAAGAGGCAGGACGGTAGCTGGGGGTTGCTACGCATGAGCCTAGTCAAGGCCCAGTGAGAGACTGTCTCAGCGGGACACCTGATGTCCTTCTCTGGCTTACACACACACACACACACACACACACACACACACACACACACACACACACACACACACGAAAAGAGAAACAGACTCTCAGGAACGGCACCAGCCCCGCTGACCCAGCAGTTCCATTTAACAATGTCGGGGTGATTTATTTGCAAGCATGTGTGGGACTATGTGTGAGCCAAGCTGAACACTGAGGCGTGGACTCAGAGCAAAGTGACCGGTCACTCTGCACTCATGGGCATGGGGACTCCTCCCTAGTGATAACTGAGGACTCTTGTGTTAAGTATGAAGTGGAAGGCAGAGATTTGAGGTGCAGGAAAAGGACAAAAGAGAAACTGTCCCCCTGATTATTGCCAATGCCATACTTCTATACCCTTGTCCTATTGTTCAGTTCTCTGGAACATTCCTTACCCTCTTACTTGCTAACTCCTTTCAGCCTCAGCCCTGGGGTCAACTCCTAAGAGCCCAGCTATCATTCAGACAAGATAAGTGTCTTTCCTGTGTTCCTTACTCCTCCACACCAGCAAGTCAGAGCCACACAAATATGTTCCTACCCTAACTAAACTATAAAGTCAGGAGTAGGGAGCAGATCCCACTTTCTATATACCCCAGCATCAACTCAATGGCTGGCCCATGACAGATACTGTCCTAGTGAGGGTTACTGGTTTTTTGGGTTTTTTTATTATTATTAAGAAATTTTTTCATTCATTTTATACACCAATCAAAGATCCCCCTCTTCCCTCCTCCTGCCCCCCAGCCTCTCCCCCTACCCACCTCCCACTCCCACCCACAAGAAGGCAAGGCCTCCCAGGGGAGGCACATCCAGTAGAGGCAAGTCCAAGCCCTTCCCCCTGCCTCAAGGCTGTGAGAGGTGTCCCATCATAGGTAGTGGGCTCCAAAAAGCTGGCTCATGCACCAGGGATGGATTCTGATCCTACCGCCAGCCCTCCCCTCCACCCCAAGCAGATCAAGCTACACAACTGTCTCGCCATGCAGAGGGCCTAGTCCAGTCCCACGCAGGCTCCACAGCCATTGATCCAACTTTCATGAGTCCCCACTAGTTTGGTTTGGTCGTCTCTGCAGGTTCCCCCCTCATGATCTTGATTCACTTGTTCATAGAATCGTGAGAGTTACTGTTGCTGTGATGAAACACCATGACCAAAAAGCAAGTTAGGGAGGTTTGTTTGGCTTGTACTTCCACATCACTCACTGTTCATCACTGAAGGAAGTCGGGACAGGAACTCAAACAGGGCAGGAACCTGGAGGCAGGAGCTGATATACAGGCTGTGGAGTGCTGCTCACTGGCTTGCTCACCATGGTTTGTTCGGCTTGCTTTCTTATATCACCCAGGGCCAACAGCTCAGCGATGACACCACCCACAAATGGGTTGGGCCCTCCCACATCAATCACCAGTGAAGGAAATGACCCACAGCCAGATCTTATGGAAGTATTTCTCAACTGAGGTTCCCCTTCCGATGACCCTACCCTGCGTCAAGTTGATATAAAACTAGCCAGCACAGGTTCTCAGGACAGACTTATTAAATAGATGAATATTGGTCAAACATAAATAAGTCCATCTCCAGGGGATATAGCAGGTGATAACGAGCTGCTTACTATTCTGTGTTGCACACTAACAGCATGGCACTGGGGACAAGTGTCTTTTGCTGCATATAAGGACTTAATAGATGTCCTAGCCGGGCGGTGGTGGCGGCGGCGCACGCCTTTAATCCCAGCACTTGAGAGGCAGAGGCAGGCAGATCTCTGTGAGTTTAAGGGTAACCTGGTCTACAAAAAGAGTTTCAGGACAGCCATGGCTGTTACAGAGAGAAACTCTGTCTCAGGGGAAAAAAAACAAAAAACCACAGATGTCCTTCAGTTTCAACAAATAAACGCAGGTGTGAGAAGAGGCTCGCACAGCACTTAAGGATGCTAGATCGAGTGCTGCTGAGACGAACATCCTGGCTCTGCTATTTGCTGTACAGTTCAGGCCACTTACATAACCTCTCTGATGCCTCAGTTTATTTTTCTGTAAAATTGTGATTATAGGGCTTGGGGGTATAGTTCAGTGGTGGAGCACATGCTTAACATTCCTAAGACCCTGGGTTCAATTTCCAGAACCATCACCATGTGATAGTAATAAAATCTATAAGGATTACCTGTGCTTAATCACATTAAAGTATGTTCAAAGCGCCCAAGAAAGCATTGCTATGGATGTTTAAAAGAAAACAGCTGGGTAGAAAAGGTGCTGAGTCCACAGAAATCGAGTTAGCTGGGACCTTGAAAGGCTGGGCAATGAGCAGGGCAGGGACGTGCTGCAGGTGCAGGATCCAGAGATGAACTTAGGTCCCGGTTCCTGGTTCTCAAGTCCAGGAGGGCACACCCTGCCCCCACCGAGCACCTGTGCGTCACACTCACTGCCTCCTCTCTTTTCTAAAGGAAAATGTCTCTCTGATCAAGGAGATTAATGAGCTCCGCCGAGAGCTGAAGTTAACCCGCTCCCAAATCTATGACCTCGAATCAGCCCTGAAACTGTCCAAGAAAGCGCGACCACAAGAAGTCCCAGAAACAGGTAACGCCACTGGGATTTGGGCGCTGAGAGGAAGGCCCACGGGTGGCCATGAGCAGGTCTCCCTTTGACTTCTTTCAATATGAGGTCACATCCACCCGTGGCTTTCCGGAGCTTCTCCATGGCACACACCACCTCTCTAGAGGATCTACGCTCTCACTCATAGGGCCACAGGTTCCTGTCCTCAAATCCTCAGGGTTAGCTGTAATTCAGAACTCAGAATCTTGCAGAGTTTAGAAAGAACATGCCGTATATTATGTAACATCCCCACCGGGTCTGGGGCAGTGCCCTGAACTCAAACACATTAGTATTCTGCAGTGACATGTGAATATTCAAACCGAGCTTCAGGAATTTAAAACAGTGTTCCATTTTTAAATCTTTTTTTTTCCCTCTACATTTTAGAATTGTGGGTAAGGGACCTGTACAATTAAAATGAAGACAAAAAGATGAGGAACTGTTTAAAGGGAGAGGGAAATTACATAAGAAATGTTCAATAAGTTGTGACCGTGATGACACGTTAACTGGCCTCTGACCATCTGGTAGCCAAGGCAGAAAGGGAGGTAGTATGATAGTGAATCCCCACACTTCAGAGACTGAGACAGGAGCATTGCCATGAGCTCAAGGTCAGCCTGGGCTACAGTACCAGACGCTGTCTCAAAACAAAAGGGGTCAGGCGGTGATGGCGCATACCTTTAATCCCAGCACTCGGGAGGCAGAGGCAAGTGGATCTCTGTGAGTTCGAGGCCAGCCTGGGCTACAGAGTGAGTTCCAGGAAAGGTGCAAAGCTACACAGAGAAACCCTGTCTTGAAAAACCAAAACAAAAAACAAAACAAACAAAAAACAAAAAACAAAAGGGAATGTAGTTTACATAATTCTCTCACTGTATGGTAGGAAGAAGGAGGTTGGCTGGTTTGCTTTTTTCCTGGGGAAACAAACTTTTTCCTGGCACTGGACTCCATGGAAAGGTATCCCACGGCTCTCTAAGAAAGGAAGGTTGACAAAAAGTCTCCAGTCTCCACAGGCTTTCAGGCAGTAAAGATATATTCCCGAAGTCATCTTCGTACCTGATCATCAGGACGAACCAAGAATGGAAGGCATCTCTGTGAAGAGTAACCCAGTGAAGCGGACATGCCTCATGTTCTGGTGGTTGCTAGTCAGGAATAAAGACCCGACGAGCTGAAGCATCCCGGAGCAAACGCCTTCCGATTGCAGATGCCCCGGGAACTCCCTCTGCTGTTTCTGCGATCTGTGTAATAGCCCTGTGCTACGCGACTACATGAGGTCTGTGATGAACTACACAGATGATTGGGGTGCCTTGTCCCCACGGCCATCTTAGTATAAGGGTACTGTCCAACGTTCTCACAAAGTTGAGATCGCCTAGTGGCTCACAGTTCCTGGACCACATGTATCCTTGTCGTTAATCATTATGTGTATATGTATGTATACAATTGTATTGTGTTGTGGTCCCTTTAAATTAGTATAACAGCTGGGACCAGAGTAAATCCTCTGCGTGGTACCCAAAGTCGTCCTCTTCAGTCCTCAACATGGACATGAGAACACAGCATACTCCCTAAAGCGTGAGATACCAATTTCTGAAAGCTGAGGCCACCTTCTTTTGGGGGCATAAAACTCAATATGCCTGTGAACAACTGCAAAACTTCTCTTTAAAATGTTACCAACCTGGCCTGGTGTGGTGACACACACCTTTAATTCCAGCACTCAGGAGGCAGAGGCAGGTAACCTCTGTGAGTTCAAGGCCAGCCTAGTCTACAAAGTGAGTTCCAGGACAGCCAGGACTACATGGAGAAACCCTGTCTCAAAAAAAAAAAGAAAAAAAAGAAAAGAAAAGAAAAGAAGGAAGGAAGGAAGGAAGGAAGGAAGGAAGGAAGGAAGGAAAGAAAGAAAAAGGAAACCACAAACACCACAAACGTTGCTGTGCCTAAGGATGCACACCTGTAATCCCAGCACTCGAAGGGGCAGAAGCAGAAGGGTTAACTCCAGTGAGAGGTGAGCACAGACAGGAAGACAAGAAGATCCCTGGGGATGGCTGGCTACCAGCCTAGCTAAAGAACAACCATCTCCAGGTTCAGCGAGAGCTTTCTCAAGGGACTAGGTGGAAATCCATTAGAGGAAGACACCGGGTGTCCTTCCTGTGGCCTCCACCTGTGCACACCCGTGCAAACACCACAGAAAGAAAGCGGGGGCAGGAGAAGGGATTAAAGAGAAGAAGGGGGGGAGTGGGGAGAAAATACTACAGATTCGCCAAAGCATCCTGAAAACTCTTTAGTTGGGACACCCTCCCACCCCCACCCCCACATCCCCACCTCCCCCACTCCCCCACCCCCACAGGCAGCTCTTTATATCGTTAATATGGAGATTTCCAGACATATAAAAAGTTGAGAGCAAAATCTGGTGAATTTGCAGGAGTCCGTTTCCCAACTCCAGGAAGCACCGTTTCCTGCCTCTCTTGTATCTTCAGTACCTGCCCGCCCCCAGCACACCCCAACCCAACACTCACACCATGAACTGTTGGAAAGCAAGCCAATCAGATCCTTCATCTGCTACAGCTTCATTAAGGAACATTCACTTGTGACAATTGGTGACAAGTAATACCAGTTGTTGACCTCGATTGTGCAAAACCTAAGTCTGACCTTGGATTTTGAAATGTGCGCCCGCCCCCTTCCCAAGACAAGTCAGAGCAAAATACACATTCTTCAAGTTGCTTAGGGCGTCAGCCGGTGCGGCTGGTGTCTTAAGAATCCTTTGAACAGGAGAGCTTGTTCTTCCCTAACTACTACCTTAGGTTTAACAACATTTATATTGTTTTCAAATTTGCAAGACAATTAGCTGACAGATCTAGCAGATAGGCCTGCTTGTTTGTCGATTGCTAAACCCACATCGCTAGAATTTACAACTAAAGGTAGCTATTAAAAACCAGGTAAACGGACATAAATGGGCCGTGAACAGAGGGGGCACAAAAGGAAGTAAGGGACAACTGGAAAGCTGGGATGAGTGTCCCTGACTTCATAGGCCCAGGAAACTAAACCCTAAACTGAAAATGAAGACCACAGAGAAAAACCAACATATGCTGAACTATCAAAACAGCTAACTATAGGATAAAACCAACGGAGACGATGAAAAGTCAGACTATTCAAATGGACCCACAAGATGGTCAAAGGACTGACCTGAGCTGGATCTTCAGGACCCAAATGATGGAAGGACAGAATTGACCTCTGACCTCTATTGTGTGTGGTGGCATGCATGGAAACACACACACACACACACACACACACACACACACACACACACACGGAGTGGAGGAAGCCCTGAGTAAGTGAAGTCCTGAATGAATATGTGCTGTGGATATGGACATGGACATGTCATAGACCATGTCAAGGGCTGTGTCCATGTGGACAGAACCCCAAAGCCTCAGCCCCATGGGAAATGTTGAAAGCTTCCCTCCTGGTGCAAGTGCAAGTGTTGACAGTGTGTGCAAAGGAGGAATGTCTGCCGGGTGGTGGTGGCGCACGCCTTTAATCCCAGCACTCAGGAGGCAGAGGCAGGCAGATCTCTGTGAGTTCGAGGCCAGCCTGGGCTACCAAGTGAGTTCCAGGAAAGGCGCAAAGCTACACAGAGAAACCCTGTCTCGAAAAACCAAAAAAAAAAAAAAAAAAAAAAAAAAAATCTCCAAAAGAAGGAATGTCCTCTGTAGTTTCTTCTCCCCATGCCCACCCGGATATTCACGGCCCAGAGACTGCTCCTTGCTGAGCCGTAGCTAATAATTCAGCCTCTCTGTTCAACTGCAGAGTAAACACCAAGCTTCTTCAGCAGAGAGCCCAGTCCCCACCCCATCCTGGCTTTTCTTTGTCTGCCTGTCCTTTCTTCAGTCCTTGCCACCCCAACCAGACCAAGTCACTGACGCTGTGCAAGGACTCAACATGCACACACATGTGCACACACATGAAGAAATAGATGAGCAAAATATAACAAAAAGATTTAATGCCTTATGTTTAAGGAAATAGAAAGAGGAATTTATTGTTGTTGTTGTTATTGTTGTTGTTGTTGTTGAGTTTTTTGAGACAGGGTTTTTCTGGGTAGCCCTGGCTGTCCTGGTAGTCACTCTATAGACCAAGCTGACCTCAAACTCAGAGATCCACCTGCCTCTGCCTCCCAGGTGCTGGGTTAAAGGCGTGCACCACCACCACCCAGTGATTTTTTTTTTTTTATAAACGAGAGTCTTCTAAAATTTTACAGTCAAATTATACTTAAAAACCACAAATAACTAGTAGAACTGAGAACTATAATTATTATAATTCGAATCTCAATGAACAAATGGAGCCGTATGATAGATGACACACCCATCTGAAGAGAGAATATAAGAAAGAAGATGGTGGCCGGGTTTCAGCCAGAGGGACGGACGAGAAGTCCTGAGAGCCAGGGATGGAAGGGAGCAAGCCGGCACTGTCTAAGTGGCGTCTCTAGAAGATGGGTGTTACCAAAGGAGCAACAGAGTTTTTCAGCATCAATGAAAGATGGCGACCATCAGCTCCAGGAATCCTAATGGTTCCCAAAAGGATAATTAACAGCAAACCTACATCAAAACCACAGAACACCAAAGACAAGGGGTTAATGCAGTCAGGGAGAAGAGCAAGGGTCGAGACACAGGAGTAACAGTACTAGGTAACATGTGACTTCTCAATGGCAACGGTGAGAGCCAGAAATGGTGACACAGTCCTTTCAGAGTGCTGAAGCTTGGTGGCTAAAATCCCCCAGATATGTATCACCAGGGAAACAGAGACAAGATGTAGACTCTGAGCCCCCAGGAATGACCTAACACGGGGAGCACGACAGCTGGATTGTGGATCCAAAGAGCAAATCAGAAGAGCTGAAATACTGGGCAGAAGCATCAAAGCCAGGTCTGGAACCGAACCATCCCATGTCTCTGATTGTTTCACAACAGGAGGACCATTTTGTGTGTCCGTGACTTCCGGTGAACATGCACCACAGAGTACATGTAGACGTCGGGGTGAGAGGACAATTCAGTTCACAGTTCGCACCTTCTTTGTGTGAGACACGGAGACTTGCTCCCCCACCCCACCACCTCCCCGACACTGTGTGTGCCAGGCTAGCTCTCAGGGACTCTGCTGTCTCTAGTCCCATCTCATCTCCCTGTAGTTCTGAGGTCTCTCTCTGTCTCTCTGTCTCTCTGTCTCTCCCCCCCCCCCATATCGTGCTTCCTGGGTTCTGGCGATTCTAACTCAGCCATCCCTGGTATGCATTCTCTGTGTTATATAAGCTCATTAAATTTTTTAGAAACTAGACAGGTGATAGAAAGGAGGGCTGAGGAGAAAGAAAGAGAAAACCTTCCAAACCAATAAAGGGAAAATAGACCAAATCTGAAAAGAAAAGAAAAGAAAAGAAAAGAAAAGAAAAGAAAAGGAAAGAAAAGAAAAGAAAAGAAAAGAAAAGAAAAGAAAAGAAACATGATACAGAGTCTAGAGAGGAGGTTGGAGGAAGTCCTGCTGTATCCCTGACCACTTAATTTCCATCCTTTCAAGTCAGATTTGGGATGAGAATGTAGCTCCGTGGTGAATCTCTGCCATACGTGTGTGGCTCCCAGGTTCAGTCTGCAACCCTGAAGATAACAATAGGGGTTACAATAATCAGTTAATTGTTTAAATCAATTTATCTGTCTATGGAAGGAAGCCTCGGAGCAGCAGAAGGGACACTGACCAGGTCTGGAAGGTGACAGGTTCTGAGATGGGGATGTGAGAAAGGGACAAGGGTAGATGGAGCCTCGTGGTGAGAGCTGACTTCTCTGGAGCTGTGGGAGAGGCAGGGGTTTATACCCAAAGAAGGGGGCCCCGGCAGGACTGAACCACAATATGGCAAACAGGCAATTTGCTGTCAGAGAGAATGGAAAGAGACCAGTGGGGGTGTGGGGAAGAACCAGGAAAAGCACAAACCAGGCCCTAGAGATACTCACAAGCCAGAGTGGGAGACAGAGCAGGAGACGTAACAGAAGCCCCACGTGGTGTCCACTGGGCCGTCATCTACATGGTGCACACCTAGAAATATTCATGGGACTATATGGCCCAAGCTAGGCATGTTTCAGAAGGTGACTACTCTGGGTCAGCCTCCAACTGTGGGTCTGGTGACCCTTCCTTGCTTCTGTGAAGAGCCTGCCACTGCCGGCCTCTGAGGTCCAGTGACCTCATTCAGTGATTAAACATCCTGGAGGGCCTTAAAGTTACATTTTGGAGCAAGGATCTTAGAACACACAGAGGGCATTTCGGAAAGGATGTGCTCGTGTGGCCAGTCCTGTGGTGGCCAGAAGATCTCAGTGCTGGATCTCTCAGGCAGACACCAAGAGCCTCCAGGCCTATGGCTTCACAGGCACCTCCATCCCCCAGAAGCCAGATGGTGACTGGTTACGTAGCTGTACGTGAAGGCTACTGGGAGGAACCTGGAGACAGGAGCTGATGTAGAGGTCATGCCTCTGAGGGCAGTAGTTACCAGAAACAACCAGTATCGGGAAGATGAAGGGTTGATACCTAGGGAGAAAAAACACTAAGAGATGGGGAGCCTTGAGACTGCAGAAAAGGAAGTCTAGACGTAAAGGCAGGAGACAGGACCAGACCTAGGAAGGGCAAGATCAACCAATTGCTCTTTAAATGCGGACCCCATCACACCAATCAGAGGCCAAGACGAGGCTGACCACTGGCTACTGCTGACTGGTTCCTTGAGAAAACTGTCTCTCCTTTAGTCTCCAACATCTGTTCTGTTCTAGTCTTTCCCCCAGAGCTACAAGAAAGGACTGGCAGCAGGAAATGGGATGGGCAGTACCATTTGTTAAGACTGATAGAGAGGGGGTGGAGGTCAGAGTTCAGATGTGCTGCTGTGGGGAATGGAAAGTTTGCAGGCTATAAACAATCAGCTGGAGCCCAAGTGTTGAGCCTCACGTGATTCTTTCCTCAGTAGCACACGGCAGGCCAGACACAGATGGGTTGGGCTATCTCAGGTGTGGGTGGGGCCCAATAGATGAAATGGAAGAACGAGTCAATTAGAAGGCTGGGGGTGGGGGGGGGGTTGAGAAAATCGAGGTGGGGGGAAACTCACGGTGCTCTAAGTGGCCAGAGAAGAATGTGAGTTTAGGAGCCCATCTCGTGGGTAGAAAGGAATTACGAAAAGACAGTCTCCGCTAGGATGGAAATGCTGTACGAACAATGAGTCTGTGGTCAGAGATTGGTGGACTGGCATGGGAGATGGACAGCAGAGAGGACCCTGGGTAGTGAAGAAAGGGCAAGGTGACATGGTGTGGAGGCCAAGATTATTGCGGGGAGTCCCGCCCTTTGAGACCCAGGCCTGAGATAAGCCATAGACTCTGAAGATGCCCAGGATGGTGGCAAACCCCAGAAGAGGGACTATGGCAAGATCCAAGGTGCAGGAAGCATTAGCAGGTGGCCACACAAAGGGAGGAGAGGAATCTGTATACAGAAGCACCATCTTTACCCGAGAACTGGTGGCTTGGATTCCAGCATTGTCCCCAGGGGAAATGCACTTGGCCTCAGTGAGGCCATGGGCATGGGCAGGTCAGACTTACCACGTGGATGCAGTCTGTTTATTTCTCCCATTGTGGATGCTCCGTGGGTGTTTGGAGGCCACAGTGATCCTGCTTTGTCCCTTACAGCGGTCAGCAAGGACACAGCCGACATCACTCCGACTATGAGGCTGAATGAACAGGAGGAAACCGGGAGAATCATTGAAATGCAGCGCCTGGAAATCCGCCGCCTCCGAGACCAGATCCAAGAGCAGGAGCAGGTCCCCGGCTTCCACACCATAGCTGGAGTCCGGCTCCCTTCCCTCATCGACTCAGAAGTAGATTTTGAAATGCACACCAAGTGACCTCTGCTGAGCTATTTCCAGGCACAGCCTGAAGCACCGTGTGTCTGTCACCAAGCCAGACTTCTACCTGAGTCCCATCAACCTCTTTCCTCCTGGAGAGTTGGGGGCAGGGTCAGAATAAAGGTGTCTGCTCCCGACCCCGTCCAATTTCTGCTTCGGGTGGGAGCACATGGGAAAGGGAGAGGAGAGCCTGAGGACTGGGGACTGTTGTTTGGGGACTGTGGGAACTGGGCAGCCTGCACTTCCGAGATGAGCGAGACCTGGGGCCAGCTTCCCGCCATGGGCCTGAGCTGAGACAGGACCACCTGCTCGCATCTCAGGAAGCTCACCTGTTGCCGTCATCTCTCCCAGCCAGGTCAGGACCAAATAGGGTCTCCTCCGCTCTCTTCTTCCTCTTGAAATGTAACGAGGGGCGTCCTGCCCTTCTTTCTCTTGCCTTCACATCTGTGTTTGGTGTGACCTTAAGTGGTTCCTCCATTTCTGGGGACACTTCAGACTTTTCTCTCTAGTAATGCCTCCAGGTCCCATCCCAGGAGCCTAGCCACATGTAGGTACCAGGAAAGAGACTCCTTTTATGCGGTAATGAGGGAAGGCATGTGACTCAAACGTCCCCGGCGTCTGCTTGCAGAGAAGTTATCTATACAGGTATATGAGCCCACAGTCCCGCTAGTGGGCCCCTCCGGCTGCATGAAGCCTGCCTCTCCCAGGCTCCTCAGTTTCCCCAGGCTTGCTTTGCCATCACTGTAGACACTGCTCCTGGTTGTTTTCAGAGCCAGACCAGAAACGCCGCTGTCCTCGTTCCCAGCTGGAAGCTACCCGGCCAAGCCTGTAAAGGACTCCAGGGCATGCTCTGGGGGGCTCTGCCTCTACTGGTCACCCTCCCACTCGCTAGTTCCTCCACACCAGCGTGACAGCCATCCTGTCCCTTGCCCACTGGAATCCTCTGCAAATCAAGCTTGTCTGACCCAGACTAACACCTTTGCAGGACAGAGTGGTTTGACGTGACACAGGGATAGAACAGGGACAGGGGTCAGCAGGGCCAGATCCTGCCTGACCTTGACGACACATGAAGGAGGGTGACCAGAGTCCAGAAGTCACTGCCCTCGGCTTCCCAGGCCCTTTCCACACTGCTCTATTTCCGGTTTCCCTAACAGGCCAGTCTTCCTGGATCTCCATATTTCTGCACTCTACTTCCTCTGCCTGAAATGCTGTTGTCCCCATCACAGTTTCAAATCTGAGCTTCAATGTCACTTCCTCAGAAAGTCAGCCCTTGACCTCTCCTGCCATCTAAGTCACACCTGCCATACTGTTTTCTTTCATAGCCCTCACTAGGCCTCAGATGTCTAGTTGTTCACGTCCGCCTCTCCTGCTGAGTGAATTCCGTGAGAGCTGCTATCCCTGGATCTAAAGCTCCTTTGGGTGTGATGTGTGGCATCGACGGAGAGGACCCAACAGTAGAAGCAGGTGGCCTGGGTAGGGAGAAGTTGTAGGTGTACAAGTGTGAGAGTCTGGTCGCTTGGTCCAGGAAGATGGCTGAGGGAAGGGAGAGGAACGAACTCTTCGGATTTCAGGACTGGTGGGAGTTAGCCAAGGGAGAGGAAGCATGGCCTGGACGGGAGGAAAATGCAGAGGAAAGAGGCGCTCTGGCAACCAGAAGCAATTTCACTGAGGTTGGTATTCCAGTGACAAGCACGTCACCAGGAAATGTCCTTAATAAGACATCACCTGTCCTCCTACGAGACAGTTTGAGACTGGCTGGCACAGAGTCGCACAGCCGGGGCCACGATTGTGACCCTGCTGCCCAGTGGCCTCCAAAGTCTGTGTGTTCATTCATATATTGTGCCTGTAAAAACCCACTGGCCAGGTGGTTGGGAGGTGTTGGAATGTGACTCCCAGAAAATCTTAACAAGAAGGGGCAGGAAATGCCCCCAAAGGAGCTAACATATGCAGCAGCTTTATGTGGCTGCTGCCGAGAAGACGAAGAGAAGGAAGACCGGAGCAGCAGCTGAGGCTGAGGAAGACCCCCAGCTAGAGCCTGAGCCGGTGCCTTGTTTTCTCAGCTGCAGGGGGAGGAACATAGCGTCAGAGTCTGAGGCTAGAGGCTCATTCTTAGCTCTCTACCTCCTGCCTTCCATGCTCCTCTACCTACTTGCTGGGTGGCCCTGGTCCCCTGGCCGCTACATCTCAGACCTCCCTCCATTTTGCCTGTCTTGACTTCATGGGGAGGCAGAAGGTCCTCCTTCATGCCAATCACCCTCTCCTCGAGGTCGCTTCCACTGGCTGACCCCTCCCTGGGAGACTGAACCTTGCAGGCGCCCCCATCCCCCACAGCAGCTGGAGAGACCGAGCCAGTCACCCACTGGCACATGAACTCAGCTCTTGCTCTTCTGATTGCAGTTCCATCATTGAGCTCTGGGGACTTATTCAGTGAGTATGACAGCTAGTGCCTTGGGGAGAAGCTCGTCACCCGATGTAAGAGACTTCAGAATCATTCTTTTTCTCTATGCCTTGGATAGCCAGTGTGCACCCCCAGCCCCCCACTCTTCTAGAACCTCAGCATCAGTTATAGCCAGTGGAAACTGCTCAGACGTGCTTTCTCTGCCACCCCGTCCTCTTAACACAAAAGACTCCACCCCACAGTCTGTGCTGGCGTCAGTGCCTACCTTTCCCCACGGCTTCTAAAAAGCATGGCCAACCATTGTGCATCAGCCATTACTCACCAGCTGTTCCCAAGAGGTACTGAGGGGCACAGGCAGGCGTGGGAATAGCTGTATGACCAGGTAGCACCTCGTGACAATTATTGCTCTGGATTCAGAAAGGAAAGAGAACTGACCTATCTCAGGATCAGGAGTGGGGCTCATCCTCCCTGAGCTCCCCAAGACCATCAGAGACTCAAGACAGTTATGCTTTATGTCTGAAAGGCAGCCATGAGTGGATCCCCACTGGGGGGCATATTTATAAGGACATAACCTTGTCGCATACCAGGCAGCAGGAGGGGCCAGCATTACTGATTACCTGCTGTGCCTGGCAGGTTTACGAGAACTGGTATTTATTGCTCACCTATTAAGTGACACGTGGTAGAACAGGACAGGAGCATCAAGAGTGAACAAGAATGTCCTAAGCATAGGCCTGGCGGTGGTGGTGCACACCTTTAATCCCAGCACTCGGGAGGCAGAGGCAGGTGGATCTCTGTGAGTTTGAAGCCAGCCTGGTCTACAAAACGAGTTCCAGGACAGGCTCCAAAGCTACACAGAGAAACCCTGTCTCAAACAAACAAACAAACAAATGTCCAAGGGACATGCTGAGAGTATTAATGTAGTAGTGTTAAAATTGGGTCTATGCGTTCCAGCAGAAGGCTCCAGGAGAACTTTGGCTACAACTCCAGATAGCTTAAGCAAAGAGAGGGGGAGTTTGTTTTCTGGCTCTGCCAGGGTCTCACAGGTTTCCTTTTGGCAGATAAGCACCCAAGCCTCAAGAAGGACCTGAGCCAGGGCCCGGGACCCAGCTGGAGCCTATCTCCTCTCATCCAGGACCCTCTGTGCGAACAGGAATCCCAACACAACCTCAGCTGGCAGAAAGGCTTCTAAACTGCTCCTTAGAGGCCCCAAGCAGAAATGAAATCTCCAGTCCATTTTTTTTAAAGGTTTATCAGCTGTGTGTGTGAGTGTACAGGTACATTACCTGTGAACAGGCATAGAAACCTAGAAGGGAAACTAACAGTAATGTGTGTGTAGGGGGGGGGGCGGTTGGTAAGGGGAAGGACAGGGGAATGCAGGAAATAATGGGGTGAGAAATGCTGGGGGAGATGGTGATTTTAGACAGGGTGGCCAGGGAACTCTTCTGAAATGGGGTTGTACAGGACGATCCTCAGATCCCAACTTCTTTGGGAGTTCAGGTGAGCCACTTGGAAAATATCAACCCGGCTGGACTTGTTCACCATTTACAGCTCCCCATAGGGGAGCAGAGAGAGTCACAGGGCCCTCACCTGAGTACCAGCCACTCCACACCAACTCTGGTATGTGTGCATCTCTGTCCTAATTACATGTGGCCTTCGGGAAGGGCAAAGTACATAGGCCGAGGAAGACTACTGAAGGGGATGTTGTGGGGTATCCACCAGAGAGACTGCTCAGACAAGGGTTTGAGCCAATAGAAAGTCTTTATTAACCAGCCAATGACTACACTGGGTGTTCGGGATCCCAGTGTAGCCCCGAGCCTTTCTCAGGGTGAGCTTTTAAGCACAAAACCATGTGATGTACTACTTCAGTTAACAAGAACAGTTAGTCAGAAGCAGAACTACAGAAGCCAAAAAGGAAGGTTAGGACATTTAGAGACTTTCCCAGAACGATGGACTTTGGTGGATTAGGTCTCTGTTTTCATCTTGGCTGCTGTCTACCTGCTGAGTTTTACAGACTGAATGGTACTTCTATCATGGAGTCAGTTGTGCTAAGATCTGGGGACCTATTACAGGGGATCCCATCTATGCAGCTGTAGGAAAGGCATCATCCCTGCTGGGTAAAGATGTTCCAGTGCGGCCTTTTGGTGGAAGCACACACATTTTAGTAACTAATTGGTTCCCTATGCTCTGGAAGTAATCCCAATAAACTTATTGGTTCCTAGAGTGAACTGTGTTGGAATCGAATCATTGGGACCTCAGGAGAAGGGGCAGTCATAGCTAACATCTCCCCCTGGGAACAGATTTTAACAGCCAAAGGTGACATTTGAGCTCATTCCTGAAGGGAAGGAGGGAGCCACCAATGCACACAGGTCCTGAGGCAGGGGGATGCCATCAAAGAAGACCTCAAAGATCCTAGTAGGACCCAGTCTGCCCACGGGAGGGACTCAAGGAAGCAGTGGCATTACCATAACAGGCTCACTCAGCCTCTGGCTGGGCCCAGGGGAAGGTGGGACCTTCACAGAGGCACGGAGACAGCCCTTCAGCTCGTCTGTTCTTCCCCTGTACTCCCCCTCAGACCCACACCTCCCCCTGCATGCCCACTGCCACCTCTACCTCCACACCTGCCATTCCTGCCCCCTGTGAACTGCTCCCACAACCTCTGCTTTAGGAACAGAATTCAACACCAACCTTGAGCCATCGACTCCCCCATCCCCACCCGCCAGTGTTTGAACTGAGGAAGCTTTGGGCTCTGTTTCCTCCTCTACAGACTCCAAAAGGGAACATGAAGAGGAAGGAGATGCTCAGGGATTCCTTGCACCAGCTCCGTCTAGGACAGCTGGACATCGGGTCAGCATGAGACTGGACTTTCCTAGGGACCAGGATATTCCAACTGTTCAGAGCAAATCCAGGCTGGCAAGCTCTGCTCTCCCCAGCCTGTTTCTTATAAAGGGGGCATATTTACAAAGCTTTGCAAAGTGGCAGGATTAACTCCCACAATGCCATACAATGTCCCCCATTTTCAGCCTGCCCTGCAGTAGTCAGCCAGTCCTAAATTTTTCTTCAGGGGAAAGCCAGCCAGAGTTGTGCTCCCCACTGAAGACACAGCCCCAGGCAGAGGTGGTTCCTGGGTACTTGGTGTGTAGCTAATTTGAACTGAGATACACTTTGTATGTACAATAAAAGACTATCAAAGACTGCATTAATACCTTCCATAATAAAATATATTTTAGAATTCAAATACACATATTTTTGCAACACTAGGGATGGAACCTAATGCTGAGCAGCCACTGGGTCATGTCCACAGCCCAGCAAATACGTTCATTTTTTTCTAGATTTATTTATTATGTACAGTGTTCTGTCTGCAGTCCAGAAGAGGGCAACTGATCTCATTTCGGATGGTTGTGAGCCACCATGTGGGTGCTGGGAACTGAACTCAGGACCTCAGGAAGAGCAGCCAGTGCTCTTAACCTCTGAGCTATCTCTCCAGCCCCAAATACATTCATCTTAATGTGTTAATTTTACCTGTGTCTTTTGAAACAGTCTATCAGAAAGGCTCAAATCACATAAATAACCTCATACATATACACACAAAGCATGCTGTTCTGGAGTTATGAGGCTCCGGGTTCTGCACAGGACAAAACGAAGAGGAAGCCAGGCCAGGCAGTTATTCTACAAACAGATCATGGGAAGAGATAACTTGAATTTCCTTTTGGTTTCAGTTTGTCTGTTTGTTTGTTTGTCTTGAGTTTTTTTCCTTTATTTCATACACATCAAAAGAAGAGAGAAGAACACACTAACACATATTTAGAGTAGAGAGGACACAGGTGACAGTCCAACACCCTGCAGCCAGCCACCCTCTGGCAACTCGGGGCATGGTATTTGAGAACCAGATTTGCCAATTAGAAGCAGAGCCTGAACCATGTCCCTGTTCCACTTCAGAACACTTTGTGATATCCTGCATTGTCCAGATGCATCCCTGAGGCATTCCAGGCCCATACAGCCGGGGCCCAACTTGTCTTTCTGGTTTCCTCCCAAATACTCAAGGCTCAAAATAGGCACCTGTTGGTACACACACACACCTTGGTTTTTCAAGACAGGTTTTTTCTGTGTAGCTCTGGCTGTCCTGGAACTCACTCTGTAGACCAGGCTGGCCTCAAACTCAGATCTGCCTGCCACTACCCCTCAGCAGGTTTTTTTGTTTTTGTTTTTGTTTTTAATTTTTTTTTTTCTGTGCATTGGTGTTTTGCCTGCATGTATGTCTGTGTGAGAGTGTCAGGTCCCCTGGAACTGGAGTTACAGACGGTTGTGGGTCGCCATGTGGGTGCTGGGGCTTGAACCCGGGTCCTCTGAAAAAGCAGGTGGTGTTCTCACCAGTTCACACTATTATTTCACCAACTACTCAACAAACGTTTATCGATCACCCTGCATGCACAGGCTACAGAGTGCTGGCTGCTGAGGTCACGGTCGTCAGTAAACTGGTTGCTATCCCTGAACTGGCTTGGGATACACAACTGGGGTGGGGGTGGGTGAAAGCTAACTAACTAAGGGGCAATTAAGAACAAGGAAGAGCAATCGTGGATAACTGTAGGGGAAGCACAGGCCGGGAGTGCAGCGGAAGCAGCCAGGTCAAAGGGGGGCAGGCAGAGGACAGTTCATAAAACCGAAGGACACCCTGGCTGGAGGGCAAGGGCTTCCTGTGCCTTGAAAGGGATGTGGAACTGATCCAAGAAGTGTTTACTCTGGGAGCTCCAGCAGTCCACCAGAAAGGTTTCTCCCCACCCATGGGGCAGGCTGACCCTGGCACCCACTTGAGGCCTCAAGGAAAAGAAACCAAGGTCTTCTTCGGGGGAGCTCAAGATGGAGATATGGAGCAGGGTTTGGGGTATCACTGATGTTGGACTATGGTGCTGAGGCTGACTTTGAAGCAGAGCTGGATTTTGAGGGGCTAGACTCAAGGATAGAAGTCAAGACTGGGGCTGAGAGGGTACAGTTGGGATTTAGAGCTAAAGTCCAGAATCCGCTGGAGTGAGTGAGGAGTTGGAGCTGAGGTTTCAGGCTAGGTGTGGTGCTTCCCTCGGGCTATACTCCTGCCTCAGCCTCTCAAAGTGCAAAGTTTACTGGGCAGGCCTGGACTGTAATTACGTGCAGGCTTGACGGTAGGTATTCAGGGAGGGGCTAAAGATAAAGTGCGGTTGGATTTGGGGGAGGTGGGTTGGGGCTCAGACCGGGGCAGAGGGACAGCATTCTTCTCTCCTGCCGACCGCGTCTGCATATTGTGTTCCAGACCCAACAGCAGCAGACAAGGGGCCCTCCCTTTCCAGGAATGTCTCAGCCCCACAGAAGGCGCCGGGCCACGTCAGCCAATTGGCTCTGGCCCTGCCCTGGAAACAGCACCTGTTAATCCCCCTCCTTCCAGCTCACCTGGATGCAGGTTAGGCAGGTGAAGCGTCTCCCCGGAAACGGAGCTTGAGCGCCCCACCTGCTGGGCCCTGCCTGCCCAAATCGGATCCAGCACGGCCCAGGCTTCTCGTGAGTGCCCCCACACCTCCCCACCCGCCCCACCCCCACCTTTCCACTGGTTCTGCTACTGGGAACCTCCACCCACCTTGGGGTCGTTCCCGGGTAGGCCTGTGCCAGCACCTGCAGGCCAGCAAGCCACGGTGCTGGGAAACGACGGGACCGACTCCGCCCATGGCCCCCTCCCCGACCACCCGTGGGGGGCGTGGGCATCTGCCACGCCCACTTTGCGTGCTGCGCAACCCCTGCGGAGGACCGAGGGGTAGTGGAAGACAGCTCCGTCTCCTTGGAGTAAAATCCCGTCCTCGGCTGTGTGGTCCATGTGGTCTCCAGGACTTAGGCCCCTCTGATTCACCCCGAGAATCTCTTTACCCCTTTTGCCCCATGGAAAAATCTGAAAGGAAGATGTCAGATGGCTCTCCCCCTCCTCAGAATAAACTCCTCTCTCCTCGCTTTTCAGATAAGGGCTCTAAGACGTGAACTGGGGCTTCCCTGTCCCACTCCAGGCCCCGCTGGACTCGCAGCTGGCTCCTACAGGATCGGTCTCTCCTGCTGCAGGAAGCTGGGCTCCTGGCCGGCAGCGCGAGCTTTATTTTTACCTGGTGTGAGTCATGCTGTCTGTCCTCTAGGGAACAGGTTAAATGAGTAACACTGTTAGATCCCTCCCCACATTCCCACGGTGGGAAGGACTAGGCTGAGGTTCAAATCCAGAGCCCTCCTTTGCTGCCTTAGCGAACATGTGGAGGGTATAGCCGGGGTAGACCAGTGCGGAGCAATCAGGTCAGTGAGGGAGGGGGAAGCCGGTTCTGGGCGAGCACTGAGGACCGACCGGATAGAGACATGCTTAGAGGCGAGAGGCAGCCCCTGAGGGCACGGATGGGAACAGCCGAGGGAGTTGAGGAGCCCTGGGTGGGCTGAGGGATGGTTGTATCATCTTGAGGAAGCCACACAGGAGAAACAGGTTAGGGTAAGATGAGGAACTCGGGTTGGGCCCTGTTGCATCAGAGATGACTTTGGCCCAGCAGGAAGATCAGCACGGGAAAGAAAGGTCTGCAGCCTGCATTTTTTTTATTGCCAGACCGAGATGGAGTCGGATTAGAGGAAGAAGTGTGTTAGGGGTCAGGTGCTAACCCACAGAGAAGGAAGGATACAGCCCTAGGAGAGAAAGGTCAGGGTCAGCCTGCTGGTTCCAGAAGGGTTAAGTCACCAGCCTCCCCTCCTCACAACTCCTCCCATCCAGGACCCAGCAGTGACAGCTGAGGCCATGTGAGTGTGGGATCCTGAATGAGGCTTTATCTCTGACTGTCCGGCCCATCATCCACTGTGGCACCAGCTCCCTCCGACAGCCTGGATGGAGACAGCCAGAGCTAGAGAGGTCAGGGGCTGGGCAAGGGGGTTCCTTGAAGGGGAGGGGGGAAACTCCGTGATGATGGCGTGAACTCTGCTGGGGTCAGGGGAGGTGCAGGGGAGGTGCTTTCCCAAGGTGCAGTGCTGGGGTTGCCGCCTTCAGGAGCAAAGATTCTCGGGGCTCTTCCCTAAGACATCCAGGTGAGACTGTGAGTAAGGGCCAGATGGGTGGGAAATACCATGTGGTCCTTCCTGTCCTGCAGGTGATGGTAACCATAGCCCGGACTGAGAGGAGGAGACTGGGCCTCTAGCCGCCAACCAGGGGATGGAGACACCGGGCCACGATAAACATCCTCGGAGCCCTAACATTGATCTTCTAACCTGACCTTGCCTGACTAAGCCATGCCCCAAGAAGTCTCGGTGGACAGGGGGCTGCCCCCAGAGGTCCTGGCAGAGCAGGTGGAGCTATGGTGGTCCCAGCAGCCCCGGCGCTCCTTGCTCTGTTTCTCCGTGGCCGTGGGCCTTGTGGCTGGCTGCGGGGCAGGCGGTGTGGCACTGCTGTCCTCTACCAGCAGCCGCTCTGGCGAATGGCGACTAGCTGTGGGCACCGTGCTCTGCCTGCTGGCCCTGCTGGTTCTGGTGAAGCAGCTGATGAGCTCGGCAGTGCAGGATATGAACTGTATACGCCAGGCCCAGCACGTGGCCCTGCTGCGCAGCGGCGGAGGGGCCGACGCCGCCGTGGTATTGCTCAGTGGCTTTGTGCTGCTGGTCACCGGCCTGACCCTGGCTGGGCTGGCTGCTGCCCCGGCTCCAGCTCGGCCGTTGGCTGCCATGCTGTCTGTGGGCATCACCCTGGCTTCCTTAGGCTCAGTCTTGTTGCTGGGTTTGCTGCTGTATCAGGTGGGTGTGAGTGGACACTGCCCCCCGATCTGTGCGGCTGCACCCTCCACCCAAAATGGCCACCGTGGTAACAGCAGCAGCATCTTTAGCATCTCGGGACAGTTGTCCTCTGGCCAGCGTCACGAGACCACCTCCAGCATCGCCAGCCTCATCTGACGGAGATGGAGCCCTTCTTCCCATGAACCCGACTCAGTGTCCCCAGAACTTGGGACGAGCACAGGTGCGTGCATGTATGTGTGCCCCCCCTGCCGTGGGATTGCATAGCATGTGATTAGGAGCTCATGTGCACCCACACATCCACACCATGAGAAGGTGAGTGATGGATGCCTCCTTGGGACTGAATGCTTGTGTCTGAGGACTGCCATGCTCTCTGCCTCGTTCTGGGGTCTCTGGGCACATCTGGAATTCCTGAAGATTTGACCTGTATTTCTAAGACCCTACAACCCCAGCCTTGCCCTATGACATCATCCAGGGTCTCCACACAAGTGACCATTGCATACCCATGAATAGACCAGTGATTGTTCTTCAGAGAGAGTGACTTTTGGCAAAGCAGAGGGAAATGGCTCCCTGATGAGATGGACCTGGACCGGAAATGCCTTTGAGCTTATAACCTAGCAGCTGGGGCCTGGGTGAGGTGACTTAGCCTCTCTTGCCTCAACAGTGTTGCCATTGATTTGTTAGGATTAAATGCTATCCTCAATGAGATGACTGGAGTCCTGGCAAATGTGCAATAAAAAGGTGACTACAGTTGTCTTCACCTCACCGGCTCACCTCAGAGACCCTCACTCCCCACCCCCACAGCCCACTCACTTCAGGCTATGGTGCCAGGATGTTGTCTTTAGCCAGACCTGGGGCTTCTTTTCTCATGCAAGAAGGGGGAAGGGGCAAGAGAACTCCACAGGTTTGGGAAGACCCGGGGAGAGTGGGGGACCCGAGGAGAGTGGGAAGACCCAGGGAGTGGGGGAAGACCCGAGGAGAGTGGGAAGACCCAGGGAGTGGGGGAAGACCCGGGGAGAGTGGGGGACCCAGTCCTTCACATTTGTTCACTTGCTAAGTCAAAGGGAGATTTAACCACCGGAATTGGTGACCGTTTCTCTAGAAATGTGCCCCCTACCCTATATAGTCTGCCTTCTGTGGATTCCCTGAGGGATGGCTTGGAGGGTGTGTCTTCCTCCCCTACCTGGGAAACAAGGACAGCCTGCAATCCGTGTGGTCGCTTTACCAGTTGGCCCGCTTCTGGGTTCCAGGCAGGAAGAGGTATTCAAACCCTTCTCAGGCAGTAAGTTGCTTCCTGCTTGGAGTCACTGTGGAAGGGATCTCTCTTCCTGTGGAATGGATTTCCAGGTAACAGGAACATAGGCTACTGCTTTTACCACTTCCTGCTACACAAAGTGCAGATTCCTTGAAGACACCAGAGACCTGCCTCCTAAAAGATGCTGATGCAGGAGAAACTTCAAGTAGGAGAAGGGATGCTATAAAGCAGCATTTCTCAACCTGTGGGTCGCAACCCATTTGGGGTCGAGCGAACTTTTCACAGGGGTCACATATCAGATATGCTGCATGTCAGATATTTACGTTATGATTTATAACAGTAGCAAAATTACGGTTATGAAGTAGCAAAGAAATAACTTTGGGGGGGGTGGTCACCACAACGTGAGGAACTGTATTAAAGGGGCGCAGCATTAGGAAGGTTGAGTACCACTGCTATAAAGGATTTGCTAATAAAGTCGCTTGGGAAATATTAAGTTACACAAAGTAGAAT
The DNA here is from genome assembly GCF_004664715.2 of Peromyscus leucopus. Classification (NCBI taxonomy): domain Eukaryota; kingdom Metazoa; phylum Chordata; class Mammalia; order Rodentia; family Cricetidae; genus Peromyscus; species Peromyscus leucopus. The sequence continues at coordinate 119,984,729 of NC_051064.1, read as the reverse complement.
TTAGCTAAAGGAGCGCTGCCTCCAATATGAAGCTTAGTAGTACAATTTGAAGATAAGTAGTACTTTAACCAGGCTTCTTAGAAACAGTAAGAAAGAAAATTCTGTATCACACTTGAAGTTTAGGTTTGCTAAGAAAGTTTCTGCTAATATTTATTCACCAAGATTGACCTACAATTAGGCTCCATTCCCATAATAGAAGGAGACAACCTTGATTGACAGCCGGCCGTTAGACCCATTCCCATAGCAAAGAACGTGCCTCTTCGGGGCAGCTCACGTGGGCAGGCCAGGCAGGCCTGGTCTGCCATTGAGCCCCCTGTGCCCTCTCAGGAGAGGCATACTTCTGCCAAGTGGACAAGATGGAACTCGTAATGACTTTTAACAGCGGAGCTTTCAGCAGACAGGGCAAACCATGTCTCCTGGAGAGATGCAGGGCTGGTGGACAAGGGGAAGGGGGCTGCAAACGGAGAGAAGGGCAAGGTGGGCAGAGCCAGGGGAGGAAGACAGCACATGCCCCAGAATGCCAGAACAACAGAAACCCATCTTCTGGATGTTCCATGGGGCTTCATCCCTCCGCACATTCAAAATGGGATCACTGCGGTCTACCTAGGGGGTTTCTACATCTGTCGGGTCTGAAGGTGCCACCAATCACTCTGCATCCCAGGCAGAGACCTCATCGTGGTCCCAGACATTGGAGGCACTTTCCCAAGACCAGTAACAATACATCTCCTCTGAGCCCCTCATAGACATCTGCTTGACAACACGCACCTCCACACTCTACAGAAGGGACCTCTTTGTGTTTGTCCTGGTTGTGTAGCTTTATCCACACTCCTCAAGTCCACCTCTGTCACAGACACACATATGAGCCAGAGTGATCATCATAAAACTAAAATGAAAAAAAAAATCTACCTTAAAATCTTTAACTTAAAATGTTTCCTAATGCCACGTGGTCTTGTTCTCCCCGCCTCCTGGACCGGCCCCACCCAACTATTTCCATACACTTTCAACATTCTCTCACCCATCCCAGCGTTTGTCCTGTTTTCCATCCCCATCCTTGAAGACCCCATTCTCTGGGAAGCCACGTTCTCTAGGGAGCCCTCCCTGACCCTGTCCCTTAAATTGGTGACTTGCTCTTTTTTGACGCCCAAAGCATCCTCAGCTGCCGATGCTAACCCAGAACTCATGATGTGCCCGGAGAGACTCAGTCAGGGTCAAGCTCCTCCCTGCAGAGTGTTTTGGTTTGGTTGTCTACTGATCCCTGTCCCCAACATGGACCTAACGCAGCCTGACGTGCAGCAGGTGCTTTGGCTGAGACCGAAGCGCTGCGGCTTGGGCAGATGGCAATGTATGCACAAGGTCAGCGAGACCCACCCTTAGCCAGGGAAGTAGGGCCAGGGCACACCTGGCTCAGAGCCCTTCCCTCCTGAGGCCTCCAACTCTCTCCCTGAGAAATCTTCCTGGGTTCCCAAGAGATGCAGTCCCAGGCCAACTCCTGGGAGGCAAGGGACCACAGGACATCCTTCCACCTGGAATAAGCGAGGGAGGGGTCCCTTTTCCTGCTGGCTGAAACAGGCCTCATCTCTTTTCAATATTTCTTTTAAGAAATTGAAGGAGGGTTGGGGATTTAGCTCAGTGGTAGCTCAAGGCCCTGGGTTCGTTCCTCAGCTCCGGGCGGGTAGGGGGCGGGGAAGAAATTGAAGGGGTTCAGAAACACAGAGGCTTGGAAAACTGGAAGGGGGCACACAGCTTAGACATCTCACTGAGCCTGTGGCAATGGTGTCAGCCTCCCAGGGAAGGCTGTGAGGGAGAGAACACAGCACGTGCCCCAGATGGCCTGCTCCATAAGGCTGTAGAGGTAGGCCATCGACCCACCCGACCGTGATGTGAGGCAAGTAATGCAGCCAACCAGCAGTACATCTACTGCCTCCAGCACCAAAGCAGGCCTGCAGCCCATCCTTGCCCGCCACTGCCTTGTTTCAAACATTTCACTCAGCCTCTGCTAAGCCGCATCACCAGCAGCAGCCCGGCTAGCCTCTCTCCTCTCTCCAAAGCTCTCTCTTCTTGAAGACACTCGGAACTGTCTTCACCTCCCTTGAGTTTTGGTTAAGACTCTGTGGTCCACTCTCGCCCTTTGTCAGGTTCCTCCACCCCTGCTTTCAGCCAAACCTCCTCGGCAGATGAACCCACCCTTCCTCTGCCTTCGCTGCCCCTACCTCCTACCCACCCAACACCCTGCAGAGAAATCTGCCCTGGATGCACCTCCCACCCCAGGCTCCAAGCTGACTCAGCCCCCTGCCACTGCACAAACACACTACAAGAGATTACAGGAGGCAGCAGCTCGCTCGCTCTTCCTCCCTTCTGAGAGCCCAGGGAGGAATTTAGACTTTGTCCTCAAGACACTGAAAAACATGAAAAGATTTTAATCAGGGGGACTGTGGCTCCAGTTAGTTAGCTGGCTTGGCTCCTCTGTGGAGGTGGAGATTAGCCTGGGGAGGAAAGGAAGAAATGGGTAAATATCCCAGAAGTGCTGAGTTGAGGTCTCAGCTGACCCTGAGGGACCAGGGTTGGGAAGAGGGGCCCAGACAGGAAAGCAAAGGGCCTTAGCAATTTAGAGACAGCAGAGAGGGTGTATGAGGCTGAAGAAAGGTGAGGACGAAGGCCAGAGAGGGGGTGCCAGGCAAGGGCTTCAGGGGTCTCTTAACAGGTGGGCCACTTTTTTTTTTTTGCTTGCTTGCTTGCTTGCTTTTCTCTTTCTCTTTTTCTTCCTTCCTCTCTTTCTTTCTTTCTTTCTTTCTTCCTTTCTTTTTTGTTTGTTTTTTTGTTTTTCGAGACAGGGTTTCTCTGTGTAGCTTTGGCGCCTTTCCTGGAATTCACTCAGTAGCCTAGGCTGGCCTCGAACTCACAGAAATCCGTCTGCCTCTGCCTCCCAAGTGCTGGAATTAAGGGCATGCGCCACTACCACCCGGCATGGGCCACTTTCTTATGGCTGAGAGGAAGCTAGGGAAGGGCTGTTTCAAGTTTGGTAGTATGCATATATATGTGTGTTTTGCATCCATGTGTGAATGGATGCATGTGTACATGTGTACACATGAACATGGGGATATTAGGTTGACATTGGGTGCCTTCCTCCGTCTCTCTCCACCTTATAAATTGAGGCAGGGTCCACCCCTGAGCTTGGAGGTTGCTGTTTTTGCTAGTCTGGTCAGCAGCTTGACTTGGAGACTCCCTGACTCCACTGAGCACCAGGGATCCAAACTCTAGTGCTTAGCCTTGCATGGCAAACACTTTCCACTGAAGCCGTCTCCCGGGCCGTAGTGATGATTTTAAATGAAGAAATGGCCTGCTCAGAACTGTGTGTTCAGGTGAGCACATGTCTGCAGATAGTGGATTGCAAGGGGCAGAAGTGGAGCCAGGGAACTAGTTAAGAAATCAAGGCACAGTCCAGATGTAAGGTACTGGGACTTAGGGGCTGCTTGGATAAAGCTGCAGGATGCAAGGGATGCTGGGAAAGTAGAACCCACAGAGGAGCCCAGATGGGAGAGATGTGGTTGACTAAGCAGTGATCACCTCAAGATGCAAGGTAGATAGAAGTCAGCCTTGGAGCAGCCAAGGCAGGCAGCCCCAGGGCACAAGGTGGATAGATGGGGGAGGGGGCGTTGTTACTCCTTTTGGTAAAGATAAAGAAGAGTGTGATGAAGGTGAGTTTGTGGGTTTGAAGCAGAAAACTGGGGGAGTCCCTGGCCAATGGCCATTCTCCCTGTAAGGTGGAGGCCGTTTTAAAGGGTTGCTATGGAGGAGGGGAGGGACTGACCATCGATCCAAAATAGGATATAAAGAACAACAGACCCTCCAGCTGGGCCAGCTCGGAGACCCTAAAGCAGGATGTAAAGACTACATGGTGTTGGTCTCTCCAGCCTGAGGGACTTCCTTGCTAACAGAGCATGCCCAGAATGCTATTATTACCTTTTCACCTAGTAAACTTTTCAACTTTGGGGAGCCTTAAATCTCTCTACATATTCTTGCATCTTATACATCTTTTTAGAATAGAATAGACTGAGTTCTCATCGGGCATGGCTGGAGGCCAGGCTGCAGGCATGGGGAGGGGTTGTTGGCTGTGGGCTGGAGTTTCACTGGGACATTCGATGGTGAGATGATGGACAGGGAAACTGCTGTGCTGGGGAGAGGTTGACGGATCTCAAAGTCCAAACTTGGGCACAAAGAGAACCAAAGGGAGTTGGGGTGGGGGGCGGGGAGATGCAGGCAGATCTCTGTAAGTTCAAGGCCCTCTTGATCTACATAGCAAGTTCCAGGCCAGTCAAGGCTACATAGTAAGACCCTGTCTCAGATAAAGAAAGAAAGAAAGAAAGAAAGAAAGAAAGAAAGAAAGAAAGAAAGAAAGAAAGAAAGAAAGAAAGAAAGAAAGAGGGAGGAGGGAGGGAGAGAGAGAAAGAAAGAAAGAAAGAAAATAAATAAATAAATAAATAAATAAATAAATAAATAAATAAATAAATATCCAAACTGGTATTGAGCAAAACACCCATAGCAGGTGAGGTAAGAAAGAAACGTGATACCCTCCCTCCCGAGGCTGCAGTCAAGCTCTACGTCCTCATGCACGTTTCCTAGACATCTGGACACTGTGAGAATGTTCTCTAGAAACTGCCCCTTCTGGTCTAGTCACATCCTACACAAGACCCCAGACCCCCTGGTCGCCCTAGAGGAGCTTCCTTCAGGCACCAGGAAGCCTCCACACACACCCTCAGGCTCAGTGCCCTGGATGTAATCCTGGAAGTCGCCCTGGTAAGGCTTGCCAGTTTTCCCATGCCATCCTGTTCTCCCAGCCTGGAGCATATACCCTGAATCTCCTGGGCCTACAAGCCCTGGCCAAGTGCGGAAGGCAGTCAGCTCAGGCCAAGTAGGGATGCCCCCACCAAGAGTATTCTTCTCCGAGTCTGCGTTATTCATCCTTCCAGGTGAGATTATGGGTCATGGCATGGGTTGCTGGATGCAGCCAGCAAGTAGCTAAGTAGCTAAGATGTTTGAGCCTTAGCCTGTCGGTCTGTTCAGCAGGGTTGTCTGTCCAGCAGAGCTGCTGGGAGAAGTACAATACTGATGCTGTTCTTGCTGTTCATTTTAACGTTTGTACAGCATTGGAGGTTTTCATCCAAACCTTTGCTGTCCTCACCGGATCTTCTGAGTCCTTCCTAGGGAGCCGCCTTTCAAATCTCCAGCAAGAAGTGAATGACAAGCAAAGAGACTTAGCAAGCTCCTCCCCGAGAATGAACGCTGGCTACCTATTGTAGGGAACTATTGTGGAGTGCCAATCATCAGGGATCTACTTAGCACTTACTCTCAGCTTTACATATAGAATTCAGTCTCACCAACAATATGAAGTGAATACCATTACAATATCCATCTTACTGAGAATTGGAACAGAGAGGTTCAATAGCTTGCCCAAGGTCACACAGCATCTCAGTGTCAGAACTGGGATTTGAATTAACCTGTGCTCTCAAATCACTGCTAGGATGCTGTTAAGAAGGGTGTGTGTGTGTGTGTGTGTGTGTGTGTGTGTGTGTGTGTGTGTGTGTGTGTTTATGCATGCATGGGTGCACATGTGTGCTCCTTTATGTGGGGGACAGAGATCAGTCTCAAGAGTCATTCACCATGAGTTTTGGGACAGTGTCTCTATTGGCCTGATGTTTGCCGAGTAGAATCGGTTGGTTGGACAGCGATTCCCAGGGATCCACCTGTCTCCACCTCTCCCGTGCTGGGATTACAAGCGTGTGCCACCACGCCCAGCTTTTTATGTTTTCTGAGATGCAGACTTAAACATGAGGTCTTGGTGTTGTTGCAGTAAGCTCTACTGAATAAGCTTTCTCCCCAGCCTGGGAGTTTCTTAAACTTCTCCTCCACGGCTTTCACAGCCCCTCCCTCACACAGCATAAGAGACACGGTTATGCCTTTGAAGGCAGCCAAGAAGCTAGGTTCTCCTCCAGAACCAGGTCTCAACTGGAGGCTCTGGGGCATGGCAAGTTGTGGCCATTGGTGAGGAGTGGGCAGTGGCAAGCTGGGGGCAGGACCTGAAGCCAGAAGAGGCCGGATGAGAAAGAGGGGGTCCGGTTAACGGTATGATTCTCTCTCTGGTTCAGCACCTTTGTCCCTCGGAGCCTATGACCCAGGTCAAGTTTCCCCCCTGCGCCTGGAACCAAGCGTGCGGAACACAGGAACAGATTGCCCCCAGAGAATCCAGTGAGGCCCTAGGACAGGGTCCAAGGTTCTGTGACTTCAGGGGTCTTGCTCAGCCAGGCCTGGCATCCAACAACAGGTTCTGAGAGGAAGCCAGGCTGGGGGAACTTGAGAGCTTCGGGCAGGAAAAACAACTGCTAATTTTGAATCAGGCACTTACCACCTCCTGGGGCCTCAGGAATTCCAACCCATGTCCTGACGCCTATGTAAGGATGCGGGCAGCTGACCTACTCTCAGGCCCAGAACTACACTCAGGGCAGTGCCTCCTCAAAGAGGCTGAGGGGAGGGAGGAGGTCAAACCATGCTTACAGCATGTTAGAGGCCGGGATGTGTCCGTAGCCCCTTGGGCCCACTCTTCGGGAGACCTCCTTCAGGGTCTCAGGCTGCGGAAGCCCGTGTTCTTCCCAAGTCTTTAAGAGTCAAAGCATCTCTGAACTCGGGAACAGCTGACAGCTCAGAGCCCATGAGCCGGACTTCTCCCCTCTAGCTCCTCCTCCCCACCTCCAGGCCAACCCCTGCAACGTGCCTGCCAGACACTCCTCCTCAGCTCCTCCTCTCCGTTGCCCTCTCCCACAATTTCATACATTGCTACTCTCTAGGACCACATTGCTGACGCCTCCAAGCCCGAGTCCCCAGGCTGCACGGCGCTCAGGTGAACCCTCTGTCCTGGGTATTCCCCCTGGAAATCCTTCCTCTGACAAGGAATGGCCCTTCCCCAACCTGCTTTCCTGTTACTGTAGCCAGATGCCACGCCAGACACCAGGGCAGCTCCCCAGATTCGGTGTCAGAGACTTGGGTCAACTCTGCCCCTTCCTGCTCCTGGAGTCTGTGCCGGGCCCTAAGTCTCATCAACCACCGGTCTCTCGTCCCGCTCCCTCTCTGCTCTGCAATCACAATGCCTTACGTTATTTCTTGATTTTACCAGTTTGTCTGTGTGTGTGCTGGGACACGGCACTCGTAGGGAGGTCAGAGGACAACTCTGTGGGGCTGGATCTCTCCTTCCTCCTTTACGTGGGTTCCAGGGTTTGAACTCAGGTCATCATCGGGTTTGCGTCCTACTTGTACGAGTCAAGTGCCTTGAACAGCTGTCTCACTAGGCTTCCAAGGGCTTGTCTATCATAATTCTATCATTTTGAAGAAGAAAAAAGACACAGATGAGCCTCAGCTGTTCTAAACTGGAGAGCTCTCTCTCTCTCTCTCTCTCTCTCTCTCTCTCTCTCTCTCTCTCTCTCTCTCTCTCTGCGCTTCTGAGGCCCTAACCAGTATTGTCCACTAAAACAAGAAATCCATGGGAGTCTGCTTAAGGAGTATTAGGGAATTTATTAAGTTATAAATTGAAGAAATACACTCACAAATACAGAACCGAGTAGGCAGCTGAAGTCGTCCGTTGATCTGACCACGAGCGAATCCACCTGGCAGTTGAATCACACCAGAAAGAAGGGAGCTGGGACCTCCAGAAGCCTCTTCTCTTCCTTTTAAGAAGTCGAGTACACTGGCAAGAAGCACCACCTCCTTCAGGCCATATAGCCCAAGGTCATGGGCGGAGCAAATACCGCTACAGTCCACTCCAGCTTCAGGCTGATGAGGGACTCTCAGACTCGCACTGTGGCCCATCTGAAATCCCTGCCTTTCTCAAGCCCCTCCCTGCATCAGCCACTTCCTCCACCCCCATTTCCTTCTCTGAGGACTTTCCCTTCAAAGGCTCACTGGGTGGACACAGGCAGGAGAGCTACCTGACTTGTGAGGACGGCCCCTTGTCTGGGATAAACAGACAACACCTCCCCACACCCAGTCTCATGTGTGCTACAGGGCCCTGCCCCTTGCATCCCCCAAGTCTTAGCTGATTAGATCAGTGGTGAATTCATGACCAAGTTGGATCAGTGTCTTGCCTGATTCCTTGGAACTTAGACTCCTCAAGGTTTTGGAAGTTCGAGGAGAGTCAGTCACATCAACATCCCTTTAAATGACAGAGCATTACAGATACAATGCCAGCCACCAGCCACAAGGCTAGGACAACCTGCTTCCTGCCTCCTAAATCAGCTGTCCCTTTGATTCTATGCCAGGATCCTTTCCCCCAGACTCCTTTCTACTGCTTATAATGAAAGCTTAATTCAAGCTCCTCCCCTCTCAAGGCAGCCTGTATGAGCCATCCTTCCCTCCCAGTCACTTTGTTGTTTTGTTGTGTTCGTTTTGTTTTGGTTACAGATGTGCCACTGCGCGTGTGTACAGGTCAGGGGACTGCTCTTTGGAGTCGGTTTTTCCGTTAGACCAGTGGTTCTCAAGATGCAGGTCACTACTACCCCTTGGCATCATATATCAGGTATCTACATTACAATTCGTAACAGCAACAAAATTACAGTTATGAGATAACAACAAAATAAATTTATGGTTGGGGGTCATCACAGCATGAGGAACTGTATTAAAGGGTTGAAGCATTAGGGAGGTTGAGAACCGCGGCACAGGACCTGTACAAGGCTCAAATTCAGCCTGTCAGGCTCACACAGCAAACACTTTCCATTCTGGACCGTCTTGTGGGCCTCACAGTTTTCTTCTTTCTTTCTTTCTTTCTTTCTTTCTTTCTTTCTTTCTTTCTTTCTTTCTTTCTTTCTTTCTTTCTTTCTTTCTTTCTTTCTTTCTTTCTCTCTCTCTCTTCCTTTCTTTCTTTCTCTCTTTCTTTTCTTTTTTCTTTTTCTTTCTTTTTTTTTTTTTTTGGTTTCTCGAGACGATGTCTTTCTACATTAGCCCTGGCTGTCTTGGAACTCACTGTCAGAGATCCACCTGCCTTCACCCCCAAATTCTGGGATTAAAGGCATGCACCACCACCACACCCGGCCTTCCCATCACTAAGATTCTTGATGAACTCCTCCACATTTGCCTCCATTTCCACACCTTTCTACATTCACTCCTCAGTCATTCAACAAATGCCACTGTCCCTTGGAACCTTGTACCACAGAACCAAAATCCATATACATAAGCACCTTATACAAAATGGTACAATATTCACATATACCCCATGCATATCCTCCCATCTACTTTAAATCATCTCTGAAGTATTTCTCATTCTTAAATTTTGTTTTGTTTTGTTTTGTTTTTTTAGACAGGGTGTCTCTGAGCAGCCCTGTCTATCCTAGAACTCTCTGTAGACCATGCTGGCCTCTAACTCCAAGATCGGCCTACTTCTGCCTTCCAAATGCTAGGATTAAAGGCGTGTACCACCATTGCTGGCTTTAATTTTAATTTTGGGTGTATGGATGTTTTACCTGCATAAGTCTGTGCACCTCCAGTGCATGCAGTTCTAGAAGAGGCCAGAAGCAGGTATTGGATCCCCCAGAATCGGAGTTACACATGGCTGTGAGCTGCCATGTGAGTGCTGAGAACTGAACCTGGATCTTCTGGAAGAGCAGTAAGTAGTCTTAACCCCTGAGCCGTCTCTTCAGCTCCACTTTGACTCTTAATAGAAAGCGCCTTCACATCGCTCCATCTTCATGGACTCGCACAAAACAGCAGTGCATGGCAAATTCAAAGCTTAATTATTTGGATCTCTGTGGACATCTTCACCAGATATTTTCCTCCAAGGTGGCTGAGTCTGTGAATGCAAAACCCTTGGATGTGAAGGGCTGAGTGTGTTCATTTAAAATCACCTTGAGTGAGAATCTGAGATGACAGAATAAAACAGAACCTGAAGCCTCCGAGAGCTCATGGTCTGCTCTAGCTGTCTCAGGATTAAAATGATACTGGAGAGGGAGAGTTGCTGGGAGTCATTTTTCTTCAGGGGTGTAGTTACTATGACAACACCCATGATCCAGGTACTAATCCTACATCTACACACATACAACCCTAATTAAATCCACTGGGTTATAAAAAAAAAAAAAAAAAGGGAAGGTGACATGGTGGGAGAGTGTCAGAGGGGGTAGCAGGGGGTGAGCAGGGGAGTGGGGTGAACAGAACCAAAATCCATGACACACATGTATGAAATTGTCAGTTATCTTTATGCTCTTTTATATTGATTTATCTTGTGCCTGGGCACAAGTGAGCCACCACACGCGTATGAAAGTCAGAAGACGTTTGGGAGTCAGTTCTCTCCCTTCTACCATGTGGCTCCTGAGCATGAAACTCAGGTTGTCAGCCTTGGCAACAAAGCCTCTTCTGAGCCATCTCACTGGCCTAGCAAAAATTATTTTAAGCCGGGCAGTGGTGGCGCACGCCTTTAATCCCAGCACTCGGGAGGCAGAGGCAGGTGGATCTCTGTGAGTTCGAGGCCAGACGGGTCTACAGAATGACCCGGACAGCAGGGCTACAAAGGAAAACTCTGTCTTGGGGGGTAAGCAGATCATTTTAGTAAAATAAACTGTGACCAGCGAGATATTCGTTGGCGGTACCCTGGAGGAGAGGGATTCTGGGCAGAGTCTTCCAGCTATGAGCAATGCGTTTAGAATCAGAGAAAATGTAAAAGGAATGACTTCTTATGTTAATCCAAAATGAAAATAGGTTTATTAATTCCTGTGAAAAACATGACATATTAAAACCAAGTCACATACTTAATTTTGATATGAAAACTTTTTTCAGTAAGAAATTTGGCACAGCCTTCTGCTGGGGCGTGTGTGAAATCCGGGGACTTGTAGGTCAGGGCTGCCATCGTGATGAAGGGCAAAGCGGCCCTGGCAGGGGGGTGACTACGGTAAAAACTTAAAGTAGCGGGGAGAGAGGTAAGGCAAGGAAATCAAGAGGCCTGCTCCCGGGGCCTTTCCCCACATTCATACACCGTCAGGGTTTATCCTGGGACGGCAGGGAGCCACGCGAAGAGTTACTGAGAAACAGAATTGTCACTTTGGCGACTAGTATCGGAAAACAGAGTCCTGGTCAAGCTTTCCGTACTAGCCACTTCTGACCCTGAGGCTTGAGGCATCACTGTCTTTCAAGTGCCGGGCATGGAGGGAAGTGGGGCGGGGGGTGTCCAAAGATGGGGCTCACAGAGAGAAGTGGTCCCGGCTGCCCGCTGTGTCCATCTCGCCGGCCCCAGGCTGAATGTAATTGTCCTCGATGAAGCCGTCGTCATCGTCGTCTTCACCCACCTGTGGGTGGTTCCCGCTCCTCGCTCCTGACAGTGGGTGGTGCTGATAGCTGGCACGGTACTTGCGGCAGAGGTGGCACTTGGCAGCAAGCGCGATGAGTAGGGAGAGGACCACCGCCCCCAGCACAACCCCCACCAGCACGGGCCATGCCCGGCCCCCGGTGCCCAGTCCAGGGGCCATGGTTGATGTGGTGTTGTTATACACTGAGGACTCGGCTGCACGGAAAGAGACAGTGTTACAAAAGGTCCCCAGATGGGGCTCCCCGGGCAGGCGAAACTGAGGGGACCCGATCCAACCTCAACCACCATGCCTCTCTACCACTCACTTTGGTTTGCTCCTGTCATGGAGAGGCCTGAGGACATTGGTGAGCCTTGGCCTCTGTCAGAAAAAGCCAGGGATACCCCAGGCTCCAGGCAGCCCTGGGGCACAAGTCCTGAAAAATACAGAGGTGCAGGGGTCAGGGTTAGGGTGCTGAGGACAGGACCGTTGCCCACACCACTGGTCCATGGAAGAGAACAGGGGCTGCCATGAAATGAGGCCAGCTCTAGAAGGGGCAGGCACAGGAGGTTCTAATGCCCTTAGTAAGCACACCTTAGGATTTAGGTACTAGCACTGTGCTCACAAAATCCCACTATGAAAGTATGAACACTATCCCTGCCTTATTAATTAGAGCACAGAGGCCCCCAAATAGAAAATGACGCAACCGAGGCCCCCGAGTTTGAACTCAGATCTCTGACACCAGAGCGTAGTCTGGTACATTGCTTGGCAAGCTGATAGGAGTCAGGACAGAAGCCGCTGAATAGCAACTGTGAGGTGCTATCCAGCTCTGGAGTGGACCCCGGGAACAGTAGGTCGTCCTCAGACAGTCAGGGCACCCTACCTCTCCTCTCCTGTGTCAGGATCCCCCCCTACCATACACCCCTGTCCTTCCAGTGCCCTGTCCACTCACCCCTACCCACAGGGGTCCCACACTCTGCCACCACAGTGGGGCTTATACTAGGGAACGATTGCAGACGACCACCTGAGTAGAAAAAGCTCACTAGGAGGGTCATGGCGCTCAGGGCGGGGAAACCCTGGGGGAGGAGCATCTGAGCTAAGGGAGTAGCTGGAGAAGATCACATGTATAGGATTGGGCTTGGACACCTCTGAGGGAGGTCAACAGTGTATGGGGAGACGCACGTGACCCTGAAGCATGGCCGGGGAAGGAAGAGCTGAGGCTGGGCAGTGTCCTCGGGAGGACGGCGAGAGTCAGAGGTGTCCCTGGGCAGAGTGGCCAGGCGAGGGACTGAAGCACCCAGCTTAGGGGTGTATTCAGCCACACTGGCTCCTCTGTGTGACACCCCAAAGGATGTTCTCACTCGTGACGTACCCACCTCTTTCTCCAGTAACTCAGCCCTCCTTCCCACCCTCCGCCACAGCCCTGTCCAAGCTACCGACACTTTGTCCTTGGAGCCGCAGTCCCCAGCCAAGATCTCCTAACAGGTGTGTAACCACCGCCAATCCACTTCCCAGAGCCAACTCCGAGCCCATCACCCGAGGAAACTCCTTCACTGCTCCCCATAGGCCAAATATGTCCTGTTCTTGGTTGGGGGACTCAAAAGCCATCATGGGTCCCTGAGGCCACAGAGCCCCACCCTACACATACACACACACACACACACACACACACACACACACACACACACACACACACATCTCATCTACCCCTCAGCTCTCTGAGTTTTCATCCTTCATCACCAAACCAGCCCTCCCTGCAGGTGAGGTTACTCCAGGGTCCATAGGTGGCCTCTGCCTCCTCAGCATCCAGTCAGAACTGGCCACCACCGGCCACACACTTCCCTGAGGCAGAGGACTCCGGGAGACCGGCTGGGGGCAGGGAGAAGCTGGGCTTCAGCGCACAGCTTGTGGAGTGAATGAAGGTGGTGAGGAGAGAAGTGCCTGGATTGGGGGGGGGGGAGGGCAAGCCTCAGGAAGAAGCCATCCCTGCTTCATTCATTCATTTGCAAGCAGTCTTAGGTTGCCTTCTGTGGACCTCTCCCTAGGCACTCAGTACTCAAGAAACAAGAGTTTGTCACACCTTGCAGTGAGTTCAGTTAGGGCTTTTCAAAGGTTTTACACCTGCTCCCTTCCTCCCCCGCCCTGCCCTGGAAATACTTTCCAAAGATACACACGAAGTCACTTTCCAAATGCCCCTGAACTCACAGCCCATCCCCCTCCAGCTGTCACTTCTGACCCACAACACAGCAATACACAGCCCTCCTGATCTGCACAGACACACACGCCCCCAGCTGGGTCTAGTTTCTCTGCTGCACACAGGAGCCCTTGTGGATCAGAAGAGACCAGAGTACCCGTTCCCACACCCCCAAGGTCTCCCCCCTCTAGGCTCCCACCTTCAGACACTGTGCACAGCCCGTGGAGGTGGCTTCCGGCTGGGACTGCTGAACCTGGACAGGTGGGCGGGCCAGAGCAGAAGCTTGACTCTCCGGGAACAGTAGCGGGGTGGGCGGGGCGGAAGTGCAGGTGAAGGCAAGGCGGGGCCGCAACCGGGATTTGCAGCGCCCTCAGCAGGGAAGACTCAATCTGACACCTCACCGAGTACTGAGGGGGAGCAGGCTTGCTCCCTCCTCCAATATTGTGGATTAGTGCAACTGGAGGGCAGAAGGGTCCAGCCTGTCCCTTCAGAGACAGACCTCAGCAGGCACCGCTACCAGCCCTGATAAACAAATGGATTTCTAGTGCCGGTACAAAGTCCAAAGTTGAAGCTGGGAGTTTTACAGGCCTGCAATGAGCCAGATGGTTCTATGGGGCGAGAGCAATGAGCTGTCTTCCCAGGCAGAGCCTGAGGGACCAAGCATGTTCCAAACTTCCCTGCAAAGTGCTAGCACATGGTGTGTGTGTGTGTGTGTGTGTGTGTGTGTGTGTGTGTGTGTATGTACACTCAAGTACTGGCACAGGGGGTCCAAAACTTCATCTGGGTCCCCTGGTTCCCTTGACCCCACCTCCCCGGCCCTTAGCTTCCCTTTGCCTTTGATCCTTCAGACTGGTGCCCCATTGTCCATCAAGATACAGCCCAGGGGTCACCTCTATGCTGTCCAGCACAGCCTAGGACACCCCTAGTATCGGTGTTTCTCAGGATCTTGGCCTTATTCCTGCTTAGGCTGTCTCCTCTATCTACCTGGATGTTCTCCCAGGGTGGAAGACAGCCTCTGAGGTTCTCTGGGCTTTTTGTACTCAGCATAGTACCCGGAGCTGGACAGGATCAATAGATAATTTAAGGAGAAAGGATTGCCTGTGCAATGGTTACTGGGGAGCAGGTGCACCAGGATCCAGGACCAGTGGGGCACAGCTGGAGAGAGGGCTTCCCAGAGGCGCTGCAAAGTGGATGATAAGGTTCTGAGATGTCCTCAGTTTACTGGCACAGGGTTGAGCTGGAAGGAAGGACAGCAGGAGTGGGAAGGGTTAATAAGTTACAGGCTATAGGCCTACAAGAGCAAACATCTGCCTTACCTTCTGGAATACATGTTAAGACATCGAGGGGCAGACATCCTGCTTGCAGCCCTTGGCTTATCCAGATACAATGGTTACTTCTCCATGCAGACAACCTGCCTATCCCAAAGCCTTTCCCAGTTGGGAGTAATATCCCTCCCCTCTTACCTACAGTCAGTGTGGATTCAATGCCTTAAATTAAATGCCTGTCTTTTTGTTGTTGTTGTTGTTTGTTTTTGCTTTTTGACACAGAGTTTCTCTGTGTAACAGTCCTGGCTGTCCTGGAACTCACTCTGTAGACCAGGCTGGCCTTGAACTCACAGAGATCAGCCTGCTCCTGCCCTCCCAAGTGCTGGGATTAAAGGCGAGCTCCATAGCTTGGCTTTAAATGCCTGTCTTAATCTTCATTATGAAGTGCTGTGGCTTTTTAGCTCACATAGGCTTTTCTTCTCCCCTGCCCATCCCCACCCCAACTGCTACCTAGTATGGCTGGTAGGGGGTGTGGCAACTTGTCATAAGTCCTTTGGGGCTAGCATCTGCAACAGATCACTCAGCTGTTTCCTTTCCAAGATGTCTTGGTCTCAGAAGGTTTTGGTTGCTGTTGCTTTGTTTTGGGATACGCCTGTATGTTTAATTTTATTTTGAGACAGGGTCTCTCTGTGTGACCTAGGCTGCTCGTTATGAGTGGAGGCTGGCCTTGAACTCACAGAGATCCATCTGTTTCTGCTTCCTAAGCATTGGGGTTAAAGGCATGTGCCACCACACTCAGCCTGTCTCCAGAGTTTTCATTTTGTTTTGCTTTGTTTTAGCAGGGGCATGGTGAAACTGTCTAAAGTATAGACGTCTGTATGCAGGGCCTGGAGTGTCTTAGGCTGGAGTCCCAGGAACTCCATGTTACTCTTCCCATATCACCCTGCCCCTTCCCACTCAACACTGTGCTCCAGCTCTGCTCACCTTCCAATGCCCAGACCCTGCAGTGAACCCTTTTCTTACACTCTACACACTCTGACCCTGACTTCCCCACCGACACTTCCAACTCCTGCCCCACATCTATCTCCAGCTTCTCCCCAGAAAATTATTCCTCTTAGGCTCTTCACTTTGAGGGTCCCAGCGTGGGAGCCCTTTAGACCAAACTCCCCTGACACTCCCTAATCTGGGTGATGCGTCCTCTTCTCCCCTCTGTAGAAGAATCGCTGAACAGTCTTATTAAATAAAAAAAAAAAAAAAAACTCGGAAGCCAGGTATTGGGGTGAATTCTGAAATATTAGAGAAGCAGAACAAGCCATAGCTAACCTCACCCACCAACTTCTCAGCTGATCCTGTTTCCTCAAACTGGAAGCTTCTGAGTCCTCATCCAAATGGATCTCAACTGAACTGCTGCTAAAAGCTTAAAAGCGCCTAGTTCCTGGTGGTCCTCATGCCTTATACACCTTTCTGCTTCCTGCCATCACTTTCTGGGATTAAAGGCATGTGTCTTTCCCAAGCAAGACATGAGATCTCAAGTGCTGGGATTAAAGGCGTGCGTCACCATGCCTAGCTGTTCCCAGTGTGGCCTTGAACTCACAGAGATCCTGATGGATTTCTGCCTCCCAAGTGATAGGATTAAAGGCGTGTGTGCCACCATTTTCTGGCCTCTATGTCTATCTAGTGGCTGTTCTGTTCTCTGACCCCAGGTAAAACTATTAGGGTGCACAATAAACTGGGGGACACAATATCTCCACACCCCTCTACTGCCTTGGCCCTTTGCTCCCACAACCCAGTGCTGTGGTTTCTTTTTGGAAACCTTCAGTGAGCTCTGAGCTGTGATATAGTATCTTATTATTATCTTGTTATCAGCATATCCCCAATGTCTGTAATGATAACAATTAATATTTCTGAAATCAATTAATGAATTGGGACCTGACAGGTGAGGAGCCTGGGAGGAAGATGGGTGTGGGCAGAGACTGGGGTGCAGACTGAGGAAAAGCAGGAATCTCATGAAAGGGAGAAACAACATGGAAAGCCTGAGATGAGGAATGAAGAAGGAAATAGTTGTCATCATAGGTGGGACAAGGAGGCACCAGGAAAAGTGGGTTGTATTTTATTTTTAAAAAAAAAAAATGTCATTCACTGACACCTAATCAACACCAGCCATGTTCCAGGCTCCATGTTTGTTTGTTTGTCGTTGTTTGCTGCCCCATCCCATGCGCTTGTTTTTAAATGGAGATATTTCTGTAACATAACCCAGTTCTCAGGACCTCAATGGTCAGCCGTTCACAAGCATGGAATTCCGCAGCCTTGGAGATCACAATTCTGCGCAGCGCTTATTGTCATCGTGGTCCTTTTCTCACACCAAAGGACGTCTTTACCTACTAAGCAGCCGCTCTTCCTGTCCCCTGCCCCAGGTTCCGGTAGACCCCGGTCATTCCATCTCTATGGACTTGCCTTTTCTGGATATTTTGTATAGATGTAATAACATCTGTGCCACATACATGTATTTACTTTATTTAGACAGGGTCTCACTGTGTAGCCCTAGCTGGCCTAGAACTCACTATATGTAGACCAGGCTGACCTCAAACTCACAGAGATCCACCTGCCTCTGCCTCCCGAGTGCTGGAATAAAAGGTGCATGCTACCACCACACCTAGCTCTGTGCCAGCTTTTGAAAGGGCTAGTTCGTTTGGTTCTCATAACCGTCCTATGAGGCAGATGTTAACCATCCCCTGGCCAAATGAAGACAATGAGACTCTGAGAAGAGAACTGACATGGGGTCCTGGCAGACGAAATAAGCAAGTGGTCCACATCAGTCCTTTATTCCAAGAATATTTATTGAATGCACACCACAGAGGCACAGCCACCCAATAAGCAAAATTCACAGCAACCCCCCTGACTCTCAAGCCAGGAGCTCTGATGCAGTAGAACCTTCCACAGACAGCCTGGCAAGCATGGAGGAAGCTCTGTGCATGTCGCCACCATCGTATTTTCATAGCAGGGATGGACAACAGACCAGCAAAGAAGTAAGATTATTTCAGATCATGGTGAGTGCTAGGAGGAAAGTAAACCAGGGGCTGGAGAGATGGCTCAGTGGTTAAGAACACTTGTGCTTGCAGAGGCCTTGGGTTCAATTCCAGCATTCATGCGGTAACTCACGACCATCCATAACTCCAGTTCCGGGGGATGACACCTCTTCTGACCTCCACAGGACCAGGGATGCACCTAGTACACAGGCATACATGCAGGCAAAACACCATACACATACAATAAAGTAAATACTTAAAAAAATAAAGAAAGGAGCTTCACGCAACAGCCTCATGGGAACATGGCAGGAGGCCGTGACTTCAGAAAGTCAGGAAGAGTTGACTCACTCTGACAGTCACTCTACTGTTGCTGTGACCAGAACCTGTAGCTCAAATTGCTAAACAGTTTTATTAATTAAAAAAAAAAAAAAAAAAAAAAACCTGGAGCCAGATATCAGGGTGAAAACTGAGAGATCAGAGGATAGAACAAGCCAGACACAAGTTCTTACCGCTAGGAAATCCTCAGCCCAAGAGAGCTACTTCCTGTGTACTCACGCCTTATATACCTTTCTGTGCCCCGTCATCTCACTTCCTCTCTCCGCCCAGCTACATCACTTCCTCTTTCCACCCAGCTCTATCACTTCCTGTCTGTCTGTACAGACCTCCAGACTTCTATGGTTAACTAGTGCTGGGACTAAAGGCGTGTGCCACCATGCCTGGCTCTGTTCCCAGTGTGGCCTTGAACTCACAGATATCCGGATGAATCTCTGCCTCCCGAATGCTAGGATTAAAGGCGTGTGCTACCCCTGCCTGACCTCTATGTTTAATATCATGGCTGGCTTGTTCCTCTGATCTCTAGGCAAGCTTTATTTGTTAGAGCACAAATAAAATATCACCACAGAACCCTGACAGAAGCAACTCAGAGGAGGAAGGACTTCCTTCGGCTCACTGTTTCAGATGGTTTCAGTGGATCACGGTTGGGGAAGATATGCCAGTAGTTCAAGTCATGATGGGAGTGGGGCAGGGTGGTGGAGATTGTTCATATCAAGGTGGACCCAGGAGCAGACATTAAAGTAGGAAGTGGCAGCAATGATGCACCCTCAAGGACCTGCCTTAGAAACCTTCCTCCAGGTAAGCTCCACCTCCCGAGCTTTGGAGAACCTCTCTAACGAACACCAGCAGTTGGGGACCAAGCATTCAAAACATGAGCCTAGGAGAGATATTTCACATCCAAATCATAATGTTCCACCCTAGTCTCTAAAGGCTTACGGTGTAAAATCCTAGGATGTAAAATTCAGTCCGACTTCAAGTGTCTACACAATCTTAACATTTCCAACATTATTCCAAAGTCTTTCTGGAATCTCTACTGAGACTCAAAGCAGTCTCTTAGCTGTGAGTTCCCTGTAAAGTAGAAGAGAAGGTTATGAATTTCCAATGTACAATGGTGTGAAGTAAACATTCCATTTCAAAAATTGAGGAATGCTTGTGTAAGACAAAAGGGTAGGATCAAAGCCAGGCCAGTAAGGCAAACATTGAACCCTATAGCTCCATGTCCAACATCCAGGGACACGGCATCATGACATGAGCTCCAACAGACCTAGACAGTACTGTGTCCGTGGCCTTTGCTGTGTATAGCACACTGGCCTCTCTCTTGGTCTGGTTCCATTTGGTACCTACACCTCTCCTCAGCAGACACCCACATTCCTGGCATCTCAAACATCCTAGTGTCTCTGCTATGACTTGGAACTCACTGTCACAGGTTCATAGAAAAGCTGTAGGGACTCCAACTCCTACACATTGCCTGGTGTCACAGGCTCTTCTCTGAAACCTTTAGGAATGATTGCAAACTCCATAACACAGCACTACGTGGATGATACCAAATTCTGCTGCCAGTCTGAACAGTCCCCATGCCCCATGCCCCATTGGATCGTGGTTGCAACAGAGTATCTGGGTGGGTAAGCCTGGAAAAACACTTCTTTAGATGGACCCGTTAGAGTGGAGCACATGGTGGCACTGTATTTTCAAAGGAAAGGTAGGGTTTCACCAGTTCCTGAAAGGTCCCCAAGGCATCTTTGTTCCTATGCATTCACAGCTCTCTCTCTCTCTCTCTCTCTCTCTCTCTCTCTCTCTCTCTCTCTCTCTCTCTCCTTGGCTATACTGGGACTTGCTATGTAGAGCAGGCACAGAGATCCTTTTGCCTCTGCCCCCACAACTGGGATTAAAGGTGTGCAACACCATACCTGGCCACACCTGGCCACAGCTTCTCTCTAATGGTGCTGATCTCTCTAATAATTGTAAGAAGCTTCCTTACCCACAACTCTAAATAAGCTCTTTCTTTCTGACAAAGTGCAAGTTTTCACTCCCTACCCACCCTCTGCTATTTGCCCCCAGTTCCCACTGTAAACTAAAATCAGCCAACAATAACCATGCTACAGCCTGAATGCTTTGCCACCTTGAAATGTTCTCTGCCAAATCAACTAGTTCATTATCTATGAACTCAGTCTCACTCAAATTTCCAGAATACAGGGAAAACACAGACAAATCCTTTACCAGAATGTAGCAGGAAAGGTCTCTAAGTTTAATTCACGGTAGAGTCTTTGTCCGCATCTGAAATTTCATGAGCACGGCCTTTATTGTCCACGCTGCCGCCAGGATTCCAGCTTCTGAAACCCCACCAAATTCCTTCCAAATTCCTTCCCAAAACCAGTTCCAAAGGCCTTAAAGCCACATAGTTAGATTTAAGGAGAGTGGTGCCCCCACTTCTGATACAAATTTTTAAAACATTTAACAACAATTATTACATTGTGTTTATTTATTTATTTTTAAATTTGTGCACATGGACACACACGCGTGCAACAGCAAGCCTGTGAAAGTCAGGGGGCAACCCGATAGAGTCAGCTCCCTCCCTCCACCAAGTGGGTGCTGAGGATCAAACTCAGATCATCAGGCTTGGAAGCTGGTCCCTTTATCCAGAGAGCCATCTTGCTGGCCCACAATTTCTAATTTTTTTAAATTAATTACTTTTCTACCACTGTGACCACTTTACCTGACAAACACATCTTCAAGAGGGGAGGGCTGATTGGGGCTTGCAGTTTGAGAGGGTTTCCGCCCACTACGGCAGGGAAGGCGTGTCTCAGGAGACAGTTCTTGGCAGCTGACCAATGCAGCTGAGGCTATTTACAACATAGGCCAACAAGTAGAGAGGACGACAGGAAGTGGGCGGGGATAACGCACTCGCCAGAACCAGTAACCCAGTGACCTCCCAGTCAGGCCCCACCCCCTCAAAGTTTTGAGAACTCCCCCAAATATTATCACCAGCAGGCGAGCAAGCATTCAAAACATGAGACTGAGGGAGACATTTCGGGTTCAAACCATAACGTTCACTGTAGAGGGAAGGTTGGATAAAATGAGACCATGATCGTGTCAATATCTGGGGGAAGAAAAAGCAGCCATGGTGGGTACCCAGCAGCAGAGAGCATGGCTGGCTAGCTCAAGCAACAGGAAGGATGCTGCTGGATGGAGTGTGGCAAGGAAGTGAGAAAAATGAATGTCACTGCCCCAGAGACACATGGTCTACTCCTCCTGAAGGGACCCATTCATTGCAGTTTGGGCCTGAGGAGGCCAGGGTAGAAACAGGGAGGCCAGCTAGAAAGCTGATGCGAGCATTTAAGCAAGAGTAGATATGGCGGGCAGTGGTGGCGCACGCCTTTAATCCCAGCACTCGGGAGGCAGAGCCAGGAGGATCTTTGTGAGTTCGAGGCCAGCCTGGTCTACCAAGCGAGATCCAGAAAAGGCGCAAAGCTACACAGAGAAACCCTGTCTCGAAGAAAAAAAAAAAGAGTAGATATGGCCTCATGGAAGCCAGGAGGAAGTAAAGAAATCTTCACATTACGGATATAACGGCAAAGTCAATAAGATTTGCCTATTGGATTTTGGATTTGACAAAATAACAGAAATAAAGAATTTCATCCTGAAGATTAAAGGTGCCATTTACCCAAGGCAGGAAGACTGTGGTGGACAGGATAAGGAGAACTCGTCTGGAAGTAGCAGTTCTGAACATGTATGACTGAGAACCAACAAAACATGGAACCAGCAAAAACGTCTTATGTCTGGGCGAGATAGCCAAGGAGCGGGCGAGAGAGAAAACACTAAAATGTGTGAAGAGTAGAGGTCAAGGCGGGGAGGAGAAGCAGCCCAGAAGACTAGGGAGCTATCGAGTGGCTGGTGGGGTAAGAGGCAAACCTGTGACAGGGGTGTCCCAGCCAGAGAACAGAGCACTTAAAGGGCCAAGGTTTGGTTAGCTCTGGAAAATGCTGCAAATAAGTCAGCTAGGTTATGGGCTGCGCTACGACCTTTGAAACGGGCAAGTGGGAGTCTCCGAACACCTTGACCAGAGCTGCTTTTCTGGTGTGTTGGGAATAAAAGCCTGACTGGAGGGTGCAAGTGCAGGCAAACAGCAAACCAGAGACTGCTTCGGGAAATTCTGCTGTACAGGAGCAGAGACACAGCAGACCCTGGGGAAGGCAAGGGGCTGGCGATGGAGGAAAAGCTGTGGCTTTCTAAGGCTAAGAGCTGTGGGACCCTGCGTGTTTGCTGATCAGGACAGCGCAGGAGAGACCGGAAGGAACTTGATGATACAGAAGGGAGGGGGGGGACATCCCTGAGGAGTCACCTGAGAAGGCGGAGTCAGGCGCAGAGAACTGGCTTTGGAAAGAGTCCCTCTGAGTCACAAGAAGAAGGTGACCTGCGTAGGTAAATACACCAGGGCTGAGGTGCATGCTTCAGGCAGCTCTCTTTGCTGGTGACTGTTTTCCCAGTGCAATGGGAAGCGTTGTGAAGGAAGGGTGGGGAGGGGAGACTGAACTGGAGGAGAGAAGGAAGGGTGGGAATGGGTCATCCCAGGGAAGGGAGAGAGAACAGGCTCACTGTGTGATCGGTGTGGTGTTGCTGTTTGCACTGTTTCCCTCACTGCTATGACTGACTGTACCTGACAAAAGAAGAATTAATTGGGGGTCATCGTTTAAAGAAAGGGACGCCGTCCATCCTGGTAGGAAGGCATGGTGGTGGGAGCATGAAAGCCAATGGTTATACTGTGTTCTGATCACACAGTCCACAACCATGCAGCAGAGAGGTGAAATCTAGTGTTCCATTTGCCGTCTCCCTTTTCCCAGAATTCTTAGTCCCGAACTCCAGCCTGACCATGCCACCCACTTTCTGGGTGGGTCTCCCCACCCCAGTTAAACCTCCCTAGCCTCACAAAACGTGCCTAGCCTAGCGTTCTCACCCAGGTGACTCTCATCCAGTCAAGTTGACGGCGAAGGTTACCACGGGCTGATTGCATTTTGTTCTCCAGCCATTCCAAGAGCAGGTAGGGAGAAGATGAAGAAGGGGCCTGAGCCGGGGCTGGGGATCTGCCAGGCAAGGGTGACAAAGTGAGAATGGGGCAAAGGTACTGGCTGCAGCAGGGGAATGGCCATGGTGGGCAGGCGATCTGGTCAGGACAGAGGGAGGAGGGTGGGGAAAACGGAAAAGGCGGTGGGATCCTTTACACTTCAGGGCCAGTCACTGGTGTACGAGAGGAGTTATGTGGAAGACAGGAAGAGGTGGGCGGATGGTAACACCCAGAAATTAGGGTTACTCTGGGGATGCAATTATTGATTGCACTGACAGTCCCTAGGCTATAAACCATGATTCGGTCCTGAGGCGGGGCGGGGCCCGCGGAACAATGGGGCTTTCACTCTTATCTGAAGCATGTGGTTAACCTTCTGAACCGTGGGTCTAAGGAGAGCCTTCTAAAAGCACCCCTAATCAATAACAGCTGCAGTTCATACCCAGGCTTCTGGCTCTCTGTGCAGTCCTTTTCCAGGTACATCCCAGCTATCCCAGCTGCTTCCCTCGGCACCGATGAGTTAGACATCCCATCGTCCCATGGTGTTCAATTCCACACAGCCATTTTGAGTGGCAGATAGCAATCGCTTCTTTTCCAAGGCATGATCATATTTCCCAAAGGAAGTCCAGAGTGCTCTCCAAGCTCAGCATGGATGCTGAGCACGCAAAAGATGAGAAGTCCTGCACCCTACTTAACACTGGCTCCCTTCTCCTTAGACCTCACCCCTCCCTCCTTGCAGCAGCCACGACTTCTTATCTGGGAGTCATAGGCCTGTAGTATCTGGACAGGCCCTTGCTTGTTTCTGGGTTTGTTGTTGTTTTTTTTGTTTTGGAGGTTGTTTTTTGTTTTTTGGGGTTTTTGTTTTGTTTTGTTTTTTGTTTTTTTGGAAGCAGGGTCCCATGCAGGCTGGCCTCAAATTCACTATGTAGCCAAGGCTGACCTTGAATTTCTGATCCTCCTGCCTCCACCAACCAAGTGCAGGTAATACAGGTTTGAACCACCTTGCCCTGCTGGCAGGGTGCTTTAAGGAGGTGGTAAAAGCAAAATAGTGAACATGTATGTCCCGCCAGAGGCATACACATCAGCCTGGCACCGCGGCCGATGCTCAGGGTTAACCTGTCGGATGAATGCATGGCTAGGATTCCAAAGGGCTCACGTGCTGGCACCAGGTCAAAACAAAACCAAACCAAACTGGTACTCACAGTTTCCACTCTATTTGTAGGGATCGCTGATCTGCTTTTAAGTAATGCTGCTTTGGAATGGTGGATGAAGCTGTCGGAAGGGCAGCTGTCTGCTCCCATGCGTCCAGTCACGTCCAGCCTTCCCGGGACTTGGGAACAACTTTAAGATGACACAGGGTTCTGAGGAGGCTGGCCTTTCCTCACTCCTATTCTGATCTGCCCTGGCCAACATTCCGTGCATGTCCCAGCATTCACAGTGTTGCTGAAGTCCCACTGAGGACTGAGCTTGAAGCTGAGCAAAAATGAGGCTCCTGCCATGTCAGAGAGCACTTGGGAAGATGAGGCAGGGGGATCTCCGAGAGTTCCAGGTCAACCAGCCAGAGTCCCATCCTCGTCTTAAAAGAAGAAAGCAAGCCAGAAGCCCTCCGACTGGGTTATCACTAAGAAATCAAAGCCTGGGGTAACTGAAAGGATCTTTCCCCAGTGAAGCCCCCAAGAGACCCAAGTCCAGAGCAACATTTCAAGACCACAGCTTTTGGGACTTTCTTCCTCACTCAAAGCCCAAGATCTTATTGTTCCAGGAAGCTCTGAGGAAGGGTTGGCTAAGCCTCGGAAGTCCCCAGCCACACAACCCTGAAACTCCAGTAAAATTATCTCATGGAGTTGCCACATCAGATTCATTACCCAGGTTCCTGAGACAATTCCATCCAGAGTTCCTGGCTCCGCCTCACCACCTCTGACATGGGAAAAGAACTAAACAGCACTGATGGTACTAGTGACATGGTTTGATGCTACAAAATATCCCCGACAGAAGCAACTTAAGGAAGGAGGGACTCTTGGCTTACATTTCTGGGGAGTTCTGTCCCTCCTGGCAGGGAAGAGGAGGTGGCTGATCACATTGTATCTAGTCCGAAAGCAGAGCATAATGTACACTTACATACAGTTCATTCTCCTCTTTATTCAGTCCAGGACCCCCAGCCTAGGGAATAGTGCCACCCAGAGTTAATGTGGGTCTTCACAGATAAACTCAGAGGTTTGTTTCCATGGTGATTGATAAATGAGATTCACCATCAACCTTTAATGTGCACAGTGCAACTGTATAGCATTTCTTTCTTTCTTTCTTTCTTTCTTTCTTTCTTTCTTTCTTTCTTTCTTCTTTTTCTCTTCCTTCCTTCCTTCCTTCCTTCCTTTCTTTCTTTTTTTTGGTTTTTCAAGACAGGGTTCTCTGTGTAGCTTTGCACCTTTCCTGGATCTCACTCTGTATCCAGGCTAGCCTCAAACTCACAGAGATCACCTGGCTCTGCCTCCCGAGTGCTGGGATTAAAGGCATGCGCCACCGCCGCCGCCACCACCGCCTGGCTGGTATAGCATTTCTTTTTTTTTTTTTTTTTTTTTTTTTTTTTTTGGTTTTTCGAGACAGGGTTTCTCTGTGTAGCTTTGCGCCTTTCCTGGAGCTCACTTGGTAGCCCAGGCTGGCCTCGAACTCACAGCGATCCGCCTGGCTCTGCCTCCCGAGTGCTGGGATTAAAGGCGTGCGCCACCAACGCCCGGCTGGTATAGCATTTCTTGACATCACTGCTTCCCCTTGGCTAGTTACCTTTACAATAGTCAGGCCTAGTGGAAACAGAAGAATTCAGCCATCCTGACAGGAACCGCCCCCTGCATCCCTGAGGGAAGAACCCATATCGGTGGCCACAGTTGGTAAACCAGCTAGTCATAGCTGCCAGCATGTCACCCCGCCCAAGGCCCGCCTCCCGGCTCCTAGGCAGTGGGACCAGTTATGTCTGCCACATTCTTGTAATCATGGCAGCCCATTAGGAAAGGAGGGAAGGGGATGTCTACCTGAAGCCCCACTAGTATTGGGACAGCTCATAGGCAGAAATCCTCTGGTGGCAGGCGCCACTTACACCTGGAAGGAGGTGGTGTCCCCAGGAGCGCAGGAAGCCCATGCTGTTGCAGGTTGCAACCGCGCGCGCACAGGAGGTTGCACACTTTGAGCAAGTGTCCCTTCTGCAGGATAGGAGCAGAGGCCAGATGGCTGACAAAGCATCGCCGTGCCTACAGGGAAAGGGGAGCAAGGGAAGGATAGACCTGGGGAGCTGCCTCCAAAGCGCTCTGGATCTCCCTGCACCACCGCCGTGAACCCCAGTGGTCTTGCCGCTACCTCTTGCCGTAAACCAACAACATATCAAGATCAAGTAAGAGTGAATGACCAGAAAGCACTCCAGCGTACAGATCCTGCAAGGGACATGGCCACTGTGGGCCTGGTGGCAGTATTCCCTCACCAAATGTGCTTTGCATGCTAAGTAGGCTTGCTGTTGTTTGAGATAAAAGGACAATAGGTCACTTGTGTCATGTGCCATGGGGTGCTATTGCTTCCAAGTTTTCAGAGTGACCTGGTATAACTTAGAGGCAGGATGCCCTTCAAGTTCTTGCCAGTCCGTCTCTCCTGGTCTGCCTTTTGCCTTCTTGGGGGCCTCACTCTGCCCTACCAGAGCTGAATTCATTGTTTTGTTGTTGTTGTTTTAAGACTAAAATTTCCCATGCTTTCTGGGTTTATAGGAACTGGTCTTCTGAAATCCTTATGAGCTGAGGTGGGGGGGTGACCTGTACAGAAGGTAGCAGCCTTCCTGTGAATGCTGGCGGACTTCTAACCCGCTTCCTGTGGACGGAGCGGCATCTAACAGGCCTACTGCACAGTTACTTATACTCTCAGCAGGTGATTTAAGCCCTGGGGTCAAAGCTGTTTCACTACATATAAACTGAGGACCATCTGTTTCCTCATCTGAGAAATAAAAAATGAACCCCACCTCAGATCACCAAGAGTCCTCGAGGTGTAAACTCCACCTCTTCCAGCGTCACTGGAGTTTTAAGGCCCGAGTCTGAGCTTTGGCAGTCCCAATGAGCTAGCCACACACACCAGTCCCTAACACTCCATTAAGGAGATAATAGTAAAAGCAGGGGAAGTTTTATCCTAGGAGGCCACATTGAAAAGAAAAAGAAAGGAGTCCTGTGTGTGGGCGCTGATAGGAGGGTTAGGTTTGAGCAGAGGAAAGAGGTACATAGAATTAAGGAGTCTGGTCAAGGTGTGGTCTGACATTGTCATTATCTCAGCTCCAGTCTGTCCTACAAGGTGGTGCAGCAAGTTGTGAGATCTGTGTGAGTTCTTGGGCCCAGTGAAACAGCTCAGGGAGTAGTAAATGCATCTGCCCTGTGAGTCTGACAACCTGAGTTCCATCCCCAGAACCCACAGTGGAAGGAGAGAACCGACTCCCAAAATTTACCCTCTGACCTACACACATGTGCCATGCCGCCCCCCCACTAATAATAATAAATTAAATACACGTTTTCCATTTTTATTTTAATTTTGTGTGTATTGGTGTTTTACCTGCACGTATGCATGCCTGGTGCCTTCGGAGGTCAGAAGAAGGTTTTGGGTCCCCTGGAACTGGGGTCATAGACAGTTGTGAGCTGCCATGTGGATGCTGGGAATTGAACCCAGGTCCTCTGAAAGAAAAGTCAGTGCTCTTAACCACTGAGCCAACTCTCTAACCTCAATTAAAAAGAGAAAAAAAATAAGATGTGTGAAGTCTCTGGGAGGCAAGGTCCTCCTCTGGCTTCTACCACGGCTCTAGCCTTCCTCTCCCACTAGCATGGGATTCCTAGAGGAAAATTTCAGTAGACAGGTAGCCAAAGGGAGGAGAAAAATCTCTTTGGAATGCCTCCTATCCTGCCAGGAGGTCATGCTGACCCTGTAAACACCCAGGGCCTGTTAGCTGTGGCACCAAGGTCTGTTGGTCTTCTAGCATCAGACTGTTTGTATTACTGGGTAAACTTTATTCCAACCAAGGTCAATAAAAGCATATTATGCTTTATATTGGGCTGATATAATCCCAGCTCTCAGGCAGACAAGTCAGGAAGATCCCAAAGTTTGAGGCCAGCCTGGTGCACTTACAGAGATTCTGTCCCAAAGAGCTCAAAGGCTAAGGATGAAGCTCCGACATGGAGTGTGTGCTTCCTAGGCACAAGCCTCAGGTTTAACCCCCAGCACTGTGAATCGGTTCTGACAGGCAAACCAGTAGAATCCTGTTGTGGGTGTTGATTTCAGCCTCTGGCCTCAGAAGACTCCCAGAGCCAAACAGCCTTTGTCAAGCACTTTGTAGAATAGGGACTTCATTCAATGCCTTGTTGAGTTAACTAGGGCTTCCTTCAAATAAAGGCTTGTTTTTAGCTTGCTTGCTTTCTCCCCCCGCCCCACCCAAGGAAAAACACACAACGGATTCAAGTAGTCTAACGTCCTCATCACAGCTTGTCATAAACACCTGCCTCGTCTTTTCAGACCAGAATGAACACACACACACACACACACACTCACACACACACACACACACACTCAGTCCACACTCACTCCCTTGCTAACCTCAGGACACAGCCTTAGCCTGGTGTCCCAAGAACATTTGCTGACAAACTTCCTCTCTCTATATAGTTATTTCCTGGAAGACAAACAAAACTCATTTTCCAATGGTGTTATATTTTCAGTTGCTTCTTGAGGTTAAGGGAAAGTCTCACTGTTACTAATTATTAACCAAAAAACAAAAGAACTTGGGAATTACTTTCTTTTTCTTCTCTTCTCACAAGCATGTTTTCCCCTTTCTTTGCTGATCAACAATGAAAAGTACCTTATTGATAAAGTAGATTGTTCAGGCCAGGACATCACCTAAGCATCTGGTTAACATGTTGCTAATTGTAACTGTAAAGTTAATTTCATAAAGTTGTTTAGGCAACATTTACCTGGCTTTTCAAAATGCGTTTGTGGGCCAGGCATTGGTGGCCTTTAATCCTAGCACTCGGGAGGCAGAGGCAGATGGATTCCTGTGAATTCAAAGCCAGTCTGGTCTACATATCAAGTTCCAGGACAGCCAGAGCCACATGAAGAAACCCTGTCTCAAAAAGCAATTGTGGGCCGGGCGGTGGTGGCACACGCCTTTAATCCCAGCACTCAGGAGGCAGAGGCAGGCGGATCTCTGTGAGTTCGAGGCCAGCCTGGTCTAGAGAGAGAGATCCAGGAAAGGCACAAAGCTACACAGAGAAACCCTGTCTCGAAAAACCAAAAAAAAAAAAAAAAAAAAAAAAAAAAAAAAGCAATTGTGGGACTGGGGATGTAGCATGGAGATAGAGCACTACATAGTATGCATGAAGTACTGGGTTCAATCCCCAGCACAGCCTCCTTCCCTACACCAAACACACACACACACACACACACACACACACACACACACACACACACACACACACACCACACCAGTTGTGGCCATGTAATTGGGGAGAGGAGGACCCCAGGGGAGCTACCCATTTCCTTTAAAATCATGGGGCAGAAGAGAGCAGCATTCGGCTTCCCATGTGGACTTTACAGAGTCAGTGCACCTCAGCTTCTCCCGGAAGTGGAGACGTGACACTTGCTCCATTTCTTATTCAAATGAATGGCACAGATGCCAGGCAGGTTTGCCTAGGCGGAGTCTCCAGTAACACAGAAGAGAACCAATCTGGCCCCAGTTCAGAAGAGGCATCACTGTCAATCTTGCTTTGTTTTGGGGGTGCTCAGGATGGGACCCAGGCCCTCACCCCATCTGAGCTCATGCTGAACCACATCCACAAGCCCTTGGATGCCAGTTTGGGATGGTAATTTGGAGAGAACCGTTCTTTCTCCCTGACAGTCTCCAGCCCCAAATCCAATAGTCTTTTTCTTCTGCATGATTTGCATCACAACTTCACCCAAAGGGCTCTCGGTTCAACCACTAGGAAAACTGGGTGCCTTTTCTACATGGAAAACATTCCTTGTATGCTTACAAGCAGGTTAAGGTCCTAAGGACAGTCCAAGAAGGCACACAATGCTCTGGAGAGATGGCCCAGAGGTTAAGCGCTCTTGTTACTCTTCCATGGGGCCAGAGTTCAGTTCCCAGCACCCACATCTGGTGGCTCCAGCTACAAGGGATCTGACACTCTCATCTGACTCCATAGTCACCTGCACACACATCACACACACACACACACACACACACACACACATACACGAATTTTAAAAATTAAAACAATTCTAAAGACAACAACAAGAAGAAGCCTCACAAAAGACCATGCTGTACCACTCAGTGCCTGTTCACAGGGATGAGTGGAATTCTGGCTTTGGGTGTCCTCTGGTCCTATGAACTCAGTCACTTGAGAAACAATGGACCCAGCCAATGGCCTTTTGCTTTTCTAAACTAAAAGGAAAAAAAATCAAGAAAATAATGCTTCAAGGTTAAACTAAATCCTACAGTCAGCGTGCCTCAATGTTCTCCTATAGAGCGAATACTTCTTGCCTTTCTTCTCAAGAAAACATGGAAAGTGGAGCTATCGTTATGCTAATGTTTACTTTATTCTCACGTAGGTAAAATAGATCATCAAGCAGAAAATATAAGGTATGTATGTGTATGTGTGTGTACATATATAGACATTTATCTCTTATTTTTTGCCTTTCATGTTTTTAAATTTGTTGTAGTTGGAATTTTCTTTGGGTTGCCAACCAGCTCCCAAATAAAGACACAGAGACTTATTATTAATTAGGAATGCTCAGCCCCAGCTTAGGCTTGTCCCACTAGCTCTTTTAACTTAATTTAACCCGTTTCTATTCATCTATGTTTTGCCTTGGGACCTTCATTCACCTGTCACTTACCTTTCATTCTGTATGTCCTACTTTCCTGCTTCCTCCATGTCTGGCTGACTGGCTGCTGGCATCTCTCTGGTGTCTCCGTGGCATCTCTTTTTCTTTCTTCTTTCTTTTTTCCAGCCTAAATTCCTCCTTTTACTTTCTCTCTCTGCCCAGAAGTCCCTCCTATACCTCTTGCCTCTAGCTATTGGTTGTTTAGATTTTTATTAGACCAATCAGGTGTCTTAGGCAGGCAAGGTAAACAAATGCAACATATCTTTACATGATTAAACAAATATTCCGCAACAATTTGTAGTAAATTGAAGATTGGCAAATTGTAAATTTTACTTAGAAAGATCCACCCAGCCTAAAGTCATAAGAGAATTGACCCATGTTTTCTTCTAGCTCTTTTGCCAGATTTACTTTTATATGTTTAAATTTCCAACACACGTGGGCTTTATCTTGCTAGGTGATATAAAGACTTTTTTTTTTCTTTTTAGAGAGTTGCCAGGGTGTATGGCACCTTTGTTAAAAGGTCTGGTTTTCCCGTCTGGTTGAGGATGCAGCGCATGCCTTTAATCCCAGCACTCAGGAGGCAGAAGCAGGCAGATCTCTGAGTTTGAGGCCAGTCTGGTCTACAGAGTGAGTTCCAGGACAGCCAGGGCTACACAGAGAAACCCTGTCTCAAAACAAACAAACAAAAAACTTTCAAATTGATACAGGGTCCCTTTACATCACCCAGGCTGACCTTCAGCTCTTTCCACAGCTCGGGAAGGTCTTGGATTTATGAAGCTCAGTCTCCCAAGTATTGGGACTATATGTGGGTCTGTGCCACCAACCTCACTCTAGCAATTATCTAATAGTATCTTAGTATCAGGAATTTGGAAGGTCTTGGATGGTTCATTCAGTACCACTATCAGGTGGCCATTGTCAGAGAACAACTCAGAGTTAAACAGTATTGGGAGGTGCTAGAGCAGGGACTGGCCAGGCATCCCCCCCCACCCCCCCACCCTCCCCACCCCCCATCCCCCCACCCCCTTCACCCCCTCTCTCTGGGCTTTCTCACAGCATGGTGGCTTCAGACTGTTTATTTACACAGCAGTTTCAGGTTACAGCGGAGGACTTCCATGAATGAAGATGCCTTACCTTTTCTGACATATCATACTGTCCCCATTGATGTGTGTGTGTACATGTTTGTGGTTTGTGTGTGTGCACATGTTCATGCAGGGCACATGAAGGCTAGAGCGGGCATCGTGTATCTTTCTTAGAAGCTTCCCACCTTATTTTTTAAGTGCCTTTTGAGATTGTCACTGATTTTTTTTTAAAAAAGGATTTATTTACTTTATTTTATGTGTATATACATTTTGCTTACATGGGCACCACATTCATGCCTGGTGCTCTCAAAGGCCAGAAGAAGGAATAGGATCCCCTGGAGCTAGAGTTACAGGTGATTATGAGCCACCATGTGGGTGCTGGGAACCTCAACCCCAAGTCGCGTGCAAGAACAGTAAGGACTCAACTCCGGAGCCATCTCTCCAGCCCTTTCATCTTATTTTTTGAGGCAGGGTCTCTCACCGAACCTGGTGCCTACCGATTTGGCTAGGCTATCTGGCCAGTGGGCACCAGGGCTCTGCCTGCTTCCACCTTTTCAGTGCTGGAATCACAGACACGTCTTCCCAAGGCTTCCCACGGGTGATGGAGAGCCTAACTCAGGTCCCCACGCCTTTGTAGCAAGTGCTTTACCAGAGAAGCCTTCTCCTAGCCACTGTTTACATTCTTCTGACTATAAGTGAGTCATAATCGCCTCCAAGCCCCAAAAGAGACACGACTCCGAATGTCAGTGGGACAAAGGTCAAGATTATGTTGTAAAAGGAACATTTGTCAGGCAAGTAAGATCTGCTCCATCTTACTTTCTGATAGTGATGGAACACATCATATACTGCTCTCGCAGAGTTTTCTGGCTAATCTTTTTGTTCTTTTTTTTTACTATTTTAAAAGATCATGTGTATATGTGTGTTGTCTATGTGAGTGTGTGTGTGTGTGTGTGTGTGTGTGTGTGTGTGTGTGACTACAGGTGCCCATAGAGGCCAGAGAAGGGCGCTGGACACCCTGGAACTGGAGTTACCAGTTCACAACAACCCAATAAGTGTGCTGGGAACCAAACTCTAAACCACCTGCCTCTCGAGCCCAGAAGAACATGCATCCAACCTCTAAGCCATCTCTCCCCTTCCTGGCTAGTCTCCTCGGGAGAAACTTGACTTTTAAGTAGCCTTTCTCAAAAGTTGATGCTTTTTGAGGAGACCCGCTGATATTATATGCCAACCTTTTCTTATTTTCATAAGGCATGATTAGTTCTAAGTTCCAGGGGTTGGACCTGAAGCCGCACACATGGTCCGGGCTTCCTCTTTCTTTCACTGGTCCTCTACTCCACCCTCTGTGTGGGGCTGATTCCAGGACTGCGACAGGAGCACCATAGATGACCCTGGAGTGCCTTGTTACTAAAGAATGAGCAAACAATAGCAAACTCTACATTTGTGTGAGAATGTCAAAAGGACAGAGGAGCCACCTGAAAGAGCACCCAAAGGCTGACACCAGAAGAATCCGAGTGATAAACTAAATCACATAGTGATGGACTGGAGTCCAAAATATGAAATAAATACCTGTAAGTTCACAGTGCTGTAAATAAACGATATATTAAGTCCTTGAGTAGATAGAAACAATCCCAAGACTGGGGAGGTACTTGCACGGGCAAAGGTGTTTGCCGCTAAGCCTGATGACCCGAGTTTCATCCCCAGGACCCACTCGGACGGAGGACGGAACTGGCTCTTAAAAAGTTACCATCTGAGGGCTGGAGAGATGGCTCAGTGGTTAAGAGTACTGACTGCTCTTCCAGAGGTCCTGCGTTCAATTCCCAACAACCACATGGTGGCTCACAACCACCTGTAATGAGATCTGGTGCCCTCTTCTGGCCTGCAAGGACACATGCAGACAGAACACTGTATGTATAATAAATAAATTTTAAAAAGTTACCATCTGAGCAGGGCAGCGGTGGTGCACGCCTTTAATCCCAGTACTTGGAAGGCAGAGCCAGGCAGATCTTTTTGAGTTTGAGGCCAGCCTGGTCTACAGAGTGAGTTCCAGGACAGCCAGGACTGTTTCACAGAGAAACTCTGTCTTGAAAAAAAAAAAAAAAAACAGAAAAAAAGTTACCATCTGACCTACACACATGGACCTGGCATGCTCTCTCTCATGGAAGTGTGTGTGTGTGTGTGTGTGTGTGTGTGTGTGTGTGTGTGTGTGTGTGTCACACACACATGCCAATAAATAAAGTAATAATTAAAGAATTCTAAATAATTTATGTAAATACTTCAGCCTCCAGGAGGAAATGCACAAATCCCCACTCCTTGATAAGTACAGTACGGTAGGAAAGAAGAAATGCTGTTTTACAGTGGAAAAAACCACCGACAAATACTACCTCAACCAAAAGACCAAAATCAGTGACGAGCACTGTGTTGATACTGTGCGCCTCTGATATGACATGACCACTTCACTCCCAGAAACTCAGATCCGGTCTAAACATGACCAAAATAACCAGGAAAATTCCAGTAGAGAGACATCCTATAAAGTACTCGAGCAGTGCTCCTGAAACTTGCCAAGGTCACCTGAGCAAGGAAATCCTGAGGAACTTTGGCTAAGAGGAGCCCAAAGGAACATGACAGCTAAATGCAGTGTGGAGTTCTGTGGAAAGAGACACAGGGAAGTCAGATGAACTCCGAATTAAACGATGCTCTTTAATAATGGCGTGCCAACAGTGGTTCCTAAGTTTCGGGAACTGTGCCATATTAATATTAGTGAAACCAATTGGATACCTGGGTGTAGGATAGATGGGAACTCTCTGTACCATCCAAAACTATTTTTAAAATAAATCTTGTTTTCCTTTTTGAAAAGATGGGTTTTTTAATGTCATCTTTTTGATTATTTTATTTTATTTTTTCTTAACATTTATTTTATTACGTATACAGTGTTCTGTCTGCATGTATGCTTGTACGCCAGAAGAGGGCATCAGATGTCATTATAGATGGTTGTGAGTCACCATGTGGTTGCTGGGAATTGAACTCAGGACCTCTGGAAGAGCAACCAGTGCTCTTAACCATTGAGCCATCTCTCTAGGCCGAAAAGATGTTTTCTTTTTCTTTCTTTTCTTTTCTTTTCTTTTTTTTTTCAGGACAGGGTTTCTCTGTGAAACAGTCCTGGACATCCTGGAACTCACTCTGGCCTCGAACTCACAGAGATCCACCTGCCTCTGCCTCCCAAGTGCTAGGATTAAAGGTGTGCGCCACCACCGCCCGGCTGAAAAGGTTTTTTTGTGCGTCTGTGTATGGGCCTGCATGAGTATATGTGCACCATGTATGTGCCTGCATGAGAATATGTGCACCATGTATGTGCCTGCATGAGTATATGTGCACCATGTATGTGCAGGAGCCTGCAGAGGCCAGAGGGCATTGGGTATCCTAGAATTGGAGTTACAAGCAGTTGTGAGCCACTCTATGGGTGCTGGGAACTGAACCCAGGTCCTCTGAAAGAGCAGTAAGTAGTCTTACCACTCAGTCATCTCTTTCACCCCAAATAAAATCTTTTTTCTGTTTCTTTTTCTTTTTTTTTTTTTTCTTTTTTTTTTTGGTTTTTCGAGACAGGATTTCTCCGTGTAGCTTTGCGCCTTTCCTGGAACTCACTTGGTAGCCCAGGCTGGCCTCGAACTCAGAGATCCGCCTGGCTCTGCCTCCCGAGTGCTGGGATTAAAGGCATGCGCCACCACCGCCCGGCTATAAAATCTTTTCTTAATGTGCAATTTCTTCCAGCTAAGAATGAAATTCACAGAAGCTGGTAGGTTGTGGCCATTAGGAGTGCCAGCCATTGCTACTTTTCATTGGCCCCATTGCCCTGGGACTGAGGAAACCCAGCCAGGAACTGTCAGCCTCATCCTGGACATCTCCACAAATATAAGAATAAAGGCTAGGTTAACCTGAGAGGCCCTCTCTCCCCTCCGTCTGACATACAAACTCAATAGGCCTTTGTCAAACATCCCTCATCCCTCATCCCTCATCCCTCATCCCTCCAGCATGAGCTCCTCCCCAGCCACAGTGTGTTCTTCTGGTCCTCCTTCTTCCCAGTCACAAGTTGCTGAGAAAGGAGGATAAAGGTGACCAGATTGAAGGTGGAGGATGGTCTAACATGAAGAAAAGTAGACCCAGACCCAAATGAACAAGCATATGACAGATGTCCCATGATCTGGGCCTTCCAAGTACTCTGGAGTCCAGGACAGAAAACAGTCACATGCAACAAAGGAAGCCAAAACTACAACCTTAGCATTTCTGGAATGTCTGTCTTTCCTATCACCACCTAAAATTTGAAATCAGTCCATAGGAAGCACATAACTCCATCCCGAGGGTCGAAGAATCTCTCTGTGTTGCTATGGACACTGGTACACGTCAGGAGGGCCTGTTGGAATTGCCCATGCGTCTCTTCCCTCTATGCCATAAGCTCTATGTAAAAACAGAGATGTCATCTCTATGATCTTTGATTCCACTTGCTCTACAACACAGACACGTTCACAACACAATAGAGACTCTCCAAAAGCAATTTAAACCTCAACTGTGACTTCAGTCATCTACCCCACAATCCTCTGACTGTAACCCTGCGAGACAAAAGCCACCCAAAAGGTCATCTGTGGTCCTGCTCCAGCCTGGGAACTTACAAAGATGGGCTGAGAATAAGCTCCGAGAAGCTTATGTAAAGATTTGACTCTGTTGCAACATTCAAATGCATGGTCATCAGAATTATACAAATCATGACCAGCAAAATGCATACACAGCAAATGTTTAGACCAGACCAGATATTTAAGAATTCGAATCTGGCTGGACGTGGTGGTGGCACACACCTTTAATCCCAGCACTTGCAAGGCAGAAGCAGGCAGATCTCTGTGAGTTCAAGCCTGGCCTGGTTTACAGAGTGAGTTCTAAGACAGCCAGAGTTACACAGAGAAATCCTGTCTCCAAAGCTCAGGGGAGCAGGGGTGGGGTTCAAATGAGAAGGTATTCATCCTCTGAAGCCCCCTCCCACTCTAAGGAGTTCTTCCTGGCTTTTTCTTAATAACTATGTTTATTCTACTTATAAATCAATCATCAATCAATCAACAATCGCAGGGCTAGAAAGAAGGTTTTGTCACAACCCAGAATCAAAATCAGTCACAGTGTGACTGGAGAGATGATTCCGTGATTAAGAGTACCAATTGCTCTTCTAGAGGATCCAGGTTCAATTCCCAGCACCCACGTGGCCATTCATGTCTATCTGTTAACTACCACTTCAGGGGATCTGAGGCCTCTTCTGACATTATGGCATAAAGTCAAATTTTTTTTTAATTTAAGAAGAAAGGAATCGGGTTGGAGAGATGGCTCAGCGGTTGGGAGCACTGGCTGTTCTTCCAGGGGTCCTGAGTTCAATTCCCAGCAGCCACATGGTGGCTCACAACCATCTGTGACGAGATCTGGCACCCTCTTCTGGCCTACAGACATAAGTGCAGGCAGAACACTGTATACATAATAATAACAAAAAAAAAGAATAAAATTAAAAAAAAAGAACTTTATTCTTAAAAAAAAAAAAAGAAAGGAATCACAGGAGAGGGCTAGAGAGAGAGAAGGCTCGGTGGCTAGCAATTATTGCACAACATGAGGAACCTTTGATCTACCCACAGTGCCCACATGAGGCCAGTGTACCTGCACATGTGCTTGTAACCCAAGCACCGTGAGAGATAGAGGAGACAGGAGCATGGCTGGGCTTGCTGGCCACCAACCAGCCCATCTCTAGGTTCAGTCTCAATAAGGTGGAGAGTGATATATCAGGACACCTTATACCCTCTGGCCTCTGGCTCGAGTATATACTGGTGCACACACACACACACACACACACACACACACACACACACACATAATAATAATAATAATAAAAGAATTCACAGAAGAAGTAATATGTGGCAGAAACTGCCTATTCAGGATGCATGGTAGGACCACAGCTTGGTCAGTGTAAACTGAGAACCTGTGTTAAACTGTTCAACCTTAAGAGGGTGTTTCTTGCTTCCCCATTAGCCAGTCATGGAGAAAAAAAGTCTCCAAGATAAATACTTCCAAGTGCTGGCTTCCACCACCCTGCTCTGGTCTCATGACCTTCCTGGCTCTCCAGCTAGAACCTTCACAGACAGTCTCTACCTGGAAAAAGTCCATTTCTATTTCAGGCTGCCAAGCCATGCTGGATCCTGGAGGAGGAGGCACATCTCTTCCTGAAATTGTGGAAACAAATTCATCTTCAAGGAAGACCTAGTCCCTGTAAGGAGAGTGTGCCAAAAACCCCACGTCAGTGTTCAGCCAGGAAGCCCAGCTGCCCTGGATCCCTGCAACCCAGAAAAGCCCATACATCTCCACAATGACATCAAAACCCCCCAAAAGTGTCTCTGTGCCCACAGCTTTCAGAATTTCCACAATGGGGAAAAACAGCTTTATTAGAAGTGAATTATCTGCCTGGTGTGGAGTTGACCATGCCTTGCTGTTGGGAAATGATGTTTAGTTTTGCTCTCTCGATAGTTTACCTTGCTAGGGTTATGGAGTTAACCTGACAATATGTAGAACGTCTGTTTATATTCACATTATTTTGGGCCTCTAATTTTCCAGGGGATGAAAATTTAAGCTATGCCTTGCGGTTTCAATATTCCTATTGTAAGAGCAGATGTATTCACAACCCACTCAACATTTATTTGTGGGATGGTATTTCACTCGGCACTTGCTGTTTGTAAACTGATGGTATTTAAGTTACTTTCAACATATGTAAAAATGTGCTCACACTTACAGGGCACTGTTTTATAATGCAAATGCTTGTGTACAAACTCTGCAACATTTGCCTTTTGTTGATGTACAGACAATTACGACCGTGGTTTTTTCCAGTTGAAAATGAGGAAGACAAAAGGCTTATGTCACAATTTCTCAAACTTGCCCATCCAGAAAAGACGTTTTCAAGAACTAAGTGTTCTCAGGGCTGGAGAGATGGTTCGGTGGTTAAGAGCACTGGTTGCCCTTCCAGAGGACCTGGGTTTGATCGCCAGCACCCACATAATGGCCTCGGCCGTCTGTAACTCCAATGCGAGGGGCATCTGACCGCCTCTTCTGGCCTCCACAGGCACTGCACACACATGGTGCACAGACATATGTGCAGGTAAAACACCCATACACATTACATAAAGATAATAATTTAAAAAGAAAAGTGTTCTCCGTACTTCTCCACAATGACATCCAAACTCCTAAAAGTTTCTCCAAAAGTAAGGGCAAGTTCCATAAAAGCATCCTGAGCCAACATTCTGCTGGACAAATGCATACTCCAACTGCTAGCTCAACCCAGATTCAAAGGTGGGCTGGAGTTTAAGCCATCAACTAGGGGCTAGAGAGATGGCTCAGTGGTTAAGAGCACTGGCTGCTCTTCCAAAGGACCTGGGTTCAATTCCCAGCACCTACATGGCAGCTCACACCTGTTCTGTAATTCTAGTTCCAGGGGACCTGACACCCTCACACAGACACGCAGGCAGGCAAA
The DNA here is from genome assembly GCF_004664715.2 of Peromyscus leucopus. Classification (NCBI taxonomy): domain Eukaryota; kingdom Metazoa; phylum Chordata; class Mammalia; order Rodentia; family Cricetidae; genus Peromyscus; species Peromyscus leucopus. The sequence goes on along the minus strand of NC_051064.1, from coordinate 119,945,052 downwards.
ACACCAGTGCATATAAAGTAAAAGTAAATAAATCATTTAAAAAAATTTTTTTAAAGGCATCAACCATTTCTCCCCTCTCCCAGTCTGTCCAGAAAATCTTCCCAGCCTCAGGCCCAGCAAGAGCTTTGGTTACCTTCCTCGATTCTTTCTCACTCTATTCTAGGAGTCAAGCCAATCCAGGGCTCTTTCAGACACCTTCAGAAGAGGGCTAACCAGAGAAGCAAACCTCCCAGGGATCCAGCTACCCCCAGAAAAGTGGTTTTTGTGCTGGCTGGATCAGAAAAGAACATAGACTTCACCAGAAGTGACTTGGGAACAAAGTCCCGGCCCCAGGGGGAGAGTTTAAAACCTCCAAGTCGCTTGAGCTGGTACCAGCTCTCAACCCCATTCATTCATTGTTAGTGGTGAGGAGGACACAGATTTAACCAGTGAGCTACCCCGTAGCTTCTCCTGCTCCATGAAAGCACCTCCCTGTTGTTCTATGGGGCATGTTCTACCTGGGAACTGGCAGTGGGCACATGGGCATTAAAATGCTGAGACAGCCTAAGAAATGCAGCAGCGGGACTTTGTAAGGCAGACCAAGGGGCAGGGACTACTCCCAGGTGTGGTCAGCCTCCAAGTCTTTGAGTTTATGGGATGTCTCAGCAGAAAAGGGCACCTGGCACCAAGCCTGATGACCCAAATTCGATCCCTGGAACCAAATGACAGGAAGGAGAGAGGTGACTCCCACAAGTTGTCCTCTGACTAGAGAATATGTACTATGGCATGCACACATGCCTATAATGCCAGGACTCAGGAAGGGAAAGTAGGCAGACCAGGAGTTTGAGGCCACTCTGGGCCACATAAAGAGTTCATGCCACCCTGGACTATAAAGTGAATTCCACGCTAACCTGAACAACATCATAGGACTATGTCTCAATCTTGAAACAAGAAAAAGTGGGGGCCCATCCCTGGGTAGACTTCTGTTCCCTCGGTGTCCAGAAACAGGCATGGTTAGTAACAGCAGACAGATGTGGAGCTGAAGCCTACGGGCCGCTGTGGATGAGGAACAGCTGTGCCAGAGACCATTGCCCGTGTGTCCCCCTGTGTTCCAGTGTGTCTCCTGGGGAGCAACCAGCACCAAGAAACCAACGACCAGACCAGAAGTTTAAGTCCCAGCCTTGTCACAGCCTCGGGGTTCCCTAAGCACCACAGGCCTCCATTTTCCCACCTGTAAAATGAGAAAGGAACGTAAGATAGGCTGGCAGGGTCTTCATGTTCCTAAGCCCTTTGCGTCCTTCAGGCTTGTGCTTCTGCAACCTGCTCTCTGGGATCAGGGGTAACTGTCTGTATCCTGGAGCACATGCGTGAAGAGTCACGTGAGCCTCAGTGTGTGTGTGTGTGTGTGTGTGTGTGTGTGTGTGTGTCCTGGGAGGAGGGGAGGCCCCAGAACAATGTCCTGCCTCCAAACACCTCAATAGGCGGAAGCCACTGGCTTCCTCCCTTTCCTGTCTCCTGTGCTCCAGCAAAACAGATGGAAGAGACAGAGGGGATGGGAGAAGTCAGTCCAACCATCCCCAGGTCTGTCCTTGTCATAACCCCCCCCACACACACACACACCTCAAGTGGCCCCCTTCCAGGGACTTCCAAGCCACACCCATCCCCAGGCTTGTGGGGGCGCTGGACTTGGGAGGACTACAGGCTGGGAAGCAGGGTGAGTCTTCCCACCCTTCTCCCCTGCCACCCCTCCCACACCAGCCCTCATTTCCTCTTCCTCCCCAGCACCAAGGCACACTAAGCAGAACAGGCTGAGCATACAGACCCACGGCAACTGACCCCAGGCCCAGCTGGCCTTGGCTGGTCCAGGTCAGCCTCCGGAGTATGGTCTGGTGGGGGTCCCCTTTCCTGTTCCCCATTCTCTTCTTGGCCTCTCGTGTTGGTAAGTCTACCCTGGGTGCCTCCCAAAACCCCTGGTTTCCAAGTCTTAATCCCAGCCCTCCCCCAAGAAACCCTAATATAGCGTGGCAGTGGCCCTCACAATATGGAGGCTGCCATGGGTTGGGGGAGGGGAAGTGAGAGGTATTGTTTAAGGGGTGTAGCATTTCAGTTTGTGGAGATGAAAGAAGTTACAGAGTCGGGTGTGGTAGTGTACTCCTTTAATCCCAGCACTTGAGAGCCCAGCCTGGATTCCATAGTGAACTCCATGTTAGTCACATAGAGACGTAGTGAGACCTTGTGGCAAAAACAAAAACAAAAAGAGCTGTGGAAATGGGTGGTGATGTTTATACAATACCATGAATGTATTTATTAACACCGAATTGAATGTTTACAAATTGTTCTGAGGGTAAATTCTAGGGCATGTGTATTTTAACACAATTTAAAAATTAGAGGGAAAAATAGAAACTGTGCCACCATCATCATCATCATCATCATCATCATCATTTTGTTCCATCAAAAAATGAGATCAAGGTGGAGAAAACTCAGGCAGGTGCCAGAAACCACTGCCTGTCTATGGGGGAGGGCAGAAGACAGCCATTGTTTTGTACCTCGGGAGTAACTGTGTTGGGCGTATTTAATAAGTCATTGGACCACTGGGCACGGTGGCTTTGATCACAGCACTCAGGAGGCAAAGGCAGGTGGATCTCTGTGGGTTGAATGACAGCCTGGTCTACATAGAGAGACCCTGTCTCAAAATAATAATAATAATAATAATAATAATAATAATAATAATAATAACATCAAACATTTATTTAGCACCAATAGCATTCTATTGGCTGAGTATCTGGAGACTCCCAAACCTATTTGGTAGAAATCAAATGGTGCTGGCCCCCTGGGTGGATATGTTTGTGTTTAAATGGGGTTGTGTACAGAAGGCTTGGAGAAGGTTTCTGAAAATGGGCTACAAATTCTTGCAGCCTGCTGACTAGAGGCCTAGAAGTCAGAGGCTGCCTTTGAGTGATGCACAGTCTAGCAGGGGGCACAGGCCAGGCATGAAGGCCAAACAGAGACAGACAGAGAGTTCTTGAGGAGCACTGTTTACTCTGCCTCCAGCAGTAAGCCAAGAAAACAGGAAGGATGTCCTTAAGAGGGGTAAGCTGCCAGAATAATAAGTTCGAGATGGGGGGGCGGGGAATGAAAGTCCATAGGAAGAGCGGGCTCTGCAGAGAAAGCTGGAGGGGCCAAGGGAAAGCCACGGATGCTCAGGATTGTACGCATCATCCTGAAGGTACCTGGGAGCCATGGGACATTGTAGGCAAATGAGTCACAGGGTGTTTTTGAGTCTTGGTGGCATCACTTTGGAGAATGAATTGGGAAAGAAGCGGTGGCTTCTGAAATGGTCTGAGTAGGTAAAGACGCGGGCTGGACAAAGGTGGTATGGAAGACAGGGATGGCCAGCAAGGTTTAGGAAGAAAAACTGTGGAAACGTGTGCCAGCCTGAGAGCTAAGCAATGAGGATTTAAGACTTGGACAGCCTGGCTCTGCTAGTTTCTAACTGTATGACCTCGGGCAAGTTCTAAGCTTTTGTTTCCTGGTAATAAAATGGGAATAATAACACCCACCTCCCAGGACAGTCAGACCGGGAAAGTAAGAGACGTCACTAAAGAGCCCGATGCATAATTGACGTCCAATAAACATTAATTATTATGACAGTGGAAATATAGATGACTCTGAAGTCGGTGTCTCAGGTAATGGGCGTTGTCCTCTGAGTCAGGGAACTTGGGAGAGGTGAGGCTTTAGGAAACACGGATGGAAATGCCTTTGGAGCTGAAAGGCCACACCAGAGGCACTGACTCAGAGGTGACAGTTAAAGCTCTGGGAGTAGGTGAACGTGCTCAAGGGAGCCCGAGAATAATGATGATGACAGCAAAGAAAATCAACTTCACTGGAGGCCGCGAGGATGCCAAAGAGAAAGGGCATTGGGTACCTGCCTGCCATCGGCCAGTAAATGGCAGCTTCTTGTACTTGTGCTAGACCGCCGAAGACCATGAGCTGGTATTCTAAGTGGCATTTAAGTTCCATTGACGTTAACAGGCAGGAAAGGGGCAGGGAAGAAGGGGTCTGGGAAGGGCTGGGGTCACAGATCTGAGGCAGGCTAGTCAGGCTCTTCCCCTCGGTCTGGCCCACTGTGGGGTACAAATTTTATGCTCCAGTCCCACTAGCCCTGGGCAGCCCGTCTCCCCACATGACAACATTTCTCATTCTGTGCGTTTCTCAAGCTGTTTGCATGCAGGGTGGCCTCTCCCTGCCCCTGACCTTTCTCCTCCTGCTTCTCCTCACCCAGGTAACCTGCCTAAGCTTCAAAGGCCCTTTGGTGTTTTTTCTCTGAGGAAGACCCTCTCTGCATTCGCCCCCTGTCCTCCTCCCTCCCCTCCCCCACACTGGTTAGGTGTTCCTCCCTCTGTCCCAACACCTGCAGCTGGGAGGATATCTACGTCTGGTTCTCCAGCTTCCCAAGGCAGGACCTGGACTGTGTCTATGTCCCTCTGGGCCAGGCAGGGCTAGCAACTTCATTTCTGCCCCTAGCCTACCTTCAATCCCAGCCAATCAGATCGCTCTCAATTGTTTAAGCAACAAGGAGGGTGTCTGCACGACACTCCAGTCTGAGTGGCTCTTCTAACCTGCACCTCCATGGCGGGGCAGGGACCAGTGGCTTAGGGATAGTCATGGTGGAGACGGTTCAGAAAGGAGTCAGGGCAGGGACCGGACAGGGACAAAGTAAGGAGACAGAAACATAGATCATTCCCTGTGAAAGCCCTGCTGTCAAGGGCTGCATCTGTCTGCAGCCAGAGAAGGACGTGTGCTTTTGTTTGTGTTATAGGATGAAGAGACAGAAGGGCAAAGGGCAAGCACGTGTAGAAGGGAAGAGAATGGGGTGGAAATCCTTGATAAAGTGAAGTCTTCAGAGGGCACAGTGAAACATTGACACCCGAGTTACTGTCGGAGTTGCAGGCTTCATGGGGCTCTTGGCAGGGTCTACCACGGAGTCACTGTTGTCTGGTCCCAGGTGCAGCTGTGGATTTAACCCTGTTGGCCAACCTGCGCATCACCGACCCGCAGCATTTCTTCCTGACTTGCGTGTCTGGCGAGGCCGGGGCAGGGAGGGGCGCAGACGCCTGGGGCCCGCCCCTGCTGCTGGAGAAGGATGACCGCATAGTGCGCACCTTCCCACCCGGGCAGCCCCTGAACCTGGCGCGCAACGGCTCCCACCAGGTCACGCTGCGGGGCTTCTCCAAGCCCTCAGACTTGGTAGGCGTCTTCTCCTGCGTGGGCGGCGCCAGCACGCGGCGCACTCGAGTCCTCTACGTGCACAACAGCCCGGGAGGTGAGCCTGCCAGAGGTGGAGGGACGGAGGGAGGGCTGCTATCCTGGATCACTGACTTGACCTTTCGTCCACAGCCCACCTGTTTCCAGACAAGGTCACGCACACCGTGAACAAAGGAGACACAGCTGTGCTTTCCGCACGTGTGCACAAGGCAAAACAGACGGACGTGATATGGAAGAACAATGGTGAGGGGCATTTGGTTGGACAGGTAGACCCATGCGTGGTTCTGACACCCCAGGGCCTCCATTGCCCTCCATATACTCAGCCAATGGCTATGATACACCCGTCATCCTCCTGGACAACCTCCAGGGTCCTTCCATGGGATGCACCTGTCCCCATTTCATCTCCAGCTCTGAGTCACTCACCTCCTGTACTAAGAGGTCCAGGAGCCTGTGGCCAGCTACCTCTTACGTACTATGTTAAGCCTTCATCTTCAACTCTCCCCTGGGAGTGAGCAGGTGATGTCACATGGCCCTCCTAAGAAGAGCAGCGGTCCCCGTGGGAAAGAAGACAGCTGATAACAAGTGCCCACAAGGGACGTCTGACCCCTCTAAGACGTGCCCAGTTTGGATCCTTGATACCCAAGGCAGGCTATGTGCTGGAGTCCACACAGATATGTGGGTCTCAGCTCTGTGCCCTGCCTGCCCACTGCCCTGTCCTTATCCACTCCATGGAAGGACTCTTTTTTTCCTGAGTAGTCCCCAAAATGCCTGCCTCAGCCCCATAATCTTCTGGCTGACTCTTGGGTACTTGGCTCCTAAGAGAGAAGATCGTTTTCATTGGGTAGAAAAGGCTTTGAACCAACAAGAAATGTAGAAGTGGACAAGGAAACCTGAATCTCTGCAGTCTGTTTAGAGTTCTGAGCAAAAACAAGAGGGGGTTGAATCCTTGTCTAACAGTTTGGGTCCTAGATGAAGAGGCCGGGAGAGAGCCCTGAAAAGCAAAAGAGACAGAGAAAGAAAGGACCTTCTAGGAGGCAGGGCAGGCTAGAGCAAAGGCCTGAAATACCAGATGTTTCTAGAAAGCCAAGAAGCATTTAGGAATTCAAGAATGTTAGGGGTCAGGCAGGGTGTGGTGAGGTGTGGGACTCGAGGGCTGAGCAGAGCCAAACTGTGGAAAACAATGGCTAAAGGACTGGTTTCCATCCTGGTGCAATGGAGAGCTCTGAGAGAGAGCCCCAAGCGTAATAGGGGACAGACAAGTCTATTATAAAAGCATCCCGGTGGCTGTCCAGCGGAGGGTGGGCAGATAGGGCTAGCGTGGAAGCAGAGAGCTCCTATAAAAGTCATAAGAAGGGGTTGGGGATTTAGCTCAGTGGTTGAGTGCTTGCCTAGCAAGCACAAGGCCCTGGGTTCGGTCCTCAGCTCCGGGGGAAAAAAAAAGAGTCATGAGAAAAGGACTGAATTATTAAATGAAGAGGAGAGAGAGGGAGGACTTGATTTATTGGGAGGCTCAGAAAGCATGAAGAGGATGTTCTCCGGCTTCCTGGCTTGGGTACTAGTATCTGGTGGTTGCCTTTCCCCCAAGTCTGATCCATGCACACAGGCCACATTGGTGTGACCAGGGCAGAGGGAGGTAACACCAGTCTCTCGTGTGATTCTGGAGGTCCCGACCTAATTGTGTCCCCCAGGATCCTACTTCCACACCCTTGACTGGCACGAGGCCCATGATGGGCGGTTTCAGCTGCATCTCCAGAACGTGCAGCCACCATCTAGTGGCATCTACAGTGCCACCTACCTCGAAGCCAGCCCCCTGGGCAGTGCCTTCTTTCGGCTCATCGTGCGGGGTAAGGAACAGAAGACAGAGGTCGTGGGTGGTGTGGGGGAGCTGTGAGCCTTATACGTACTTCCTTGGGGTCTCGGGATCCATGAGGGTCCCCAGAGCTACCCTAGTCCTCAGCAGCTGTGGACAGCTGGGGGAAGGTCAGCTACTGAAAACACTTTCCTCCAGGCTGTGGGGCTGGACGCTGGGGGCCAGGGTGTGTCAAGGATTGCCCAGGCTGCCTGCATGGAGGTGTCTGTCATGACCATGATGGCGAATGTGTGTGCCCCCCAGGATTCACTGGTACCCGTTGCGAGCAAGGTAAGTAGGAGAGCTAGCACTGACTGGGAGAAGGTTCTGAAACCACGGAGACGGAGCTTTGAGTATGAGACCCAACAGAGTCTACACACCACACACCTTGTTTTCAGCCTGCAGAGAGGGCTGTTTTGGACAGAGCTGCCAGGAACAGTGCCCAGGCACAGCAGGCTGTCGGGGTCTCACTTTCTGCCTCCCGGATCCCTATGGATGTTCTTGTGGATCTGGCTGGAGGGGAAGCCAGTGCCAGGAAGGTAAGGACTAAGCCACTTCCTCTGGGCATAAGTGTGCCAGACCCTTCACTATGACCCTGACCTAAACACCAGGCCCTCCACTCCCTTCTCGGTGCCCCCACCACCACCACCACACCAGCCTGCTGAATAGCTTGTGCCCAGCTGTACCCTGCTGGGCCTGACTGGCCCATTTTAACTATTACCTCCTCTGTTCCTAGCATGTGCCCCTGGTCATTTTGGGGCTGATTGTCGCCTCCAGTGCCAGTGCCAAAACGGTGGCACTTGTGACCGGTTCAGTGGCTGTGTCTGCCCCTCTGGATGGCATGGAGTACACTGTGAGAAGTCAGGTATATGCCCCTGGGACCCCTCAAGACAGGTGATCCTTTATCAAAGGCATCTCTCTGCTCTTTCTGTCATTGGTGGTGCCCAAGTCCTTCCCTCAGGGAGTTCAGGTGTGGTAGGTATTCTCACCATTCAGGCACCCACATTGTGAAGGATGGCTGCCTCGGGTGCACAGGATCTAGGGGAGACCCTGACCAGTGTGAGTGTCTTTTGGGGGAGGAGCCAAGATCTGGAATTGAATGTGAAAGACAAAGAGAGATGATTGGGGAAGGATGTGAAGAAAGCCCAGGGAGTTGAAGTAGGGGTTAGGGGAGCGGTCAGGATGGGCCAAGTGATGGAGCCTTTGAATATAAGCCAAAGGGTGGCTACTTAATGTGAAGAGCTGGACAGAAATTGTTGAAGGGTGTATGATGGTCAGACTTGTAGGTGAGGAAGAGCCTCTCATTGTGGGCGGAGCACAGAAGCCAAGGGCCAGAAATGAAGGAGTTGGCAGGTGTAATGGCTCATACCTATAATCTTAGCACTCGGGAGGCTGAGACAAGAGAACTGTCTGGAGTTCAAGGCCAGCCTGTGCTACAAAGTGAGTGTCAGGCCAGCCTAGGCTACAGCATAAGACAGTGAGAAAGAGAGAGGGACTAAGGAAGAAGAGGGAGAGAGGAAGAGAGAGAGAGAGAGAGAGAGAGAGAGAGAGAGAGAGAGAGAGAGAGAGAGAGAGAGGGAATTCAGCCTGAACTGTTTGAGCTGGGCGAGTGATAAGGGGCCTGCCTCTGAGACTTAGAAGATCGTAGGAAATGTGATGGGAGAGACGGGGGAGGTGAGCCCTACACCTGACTGGATGTGGGGAACCAGGGCCTGAAGGAACCACACAAGACCTTGCGGATTTCAGTTGTAAGTGGCAGGGCAGACCGTAGGACCCTCTCTGAGATGCAGAGCATGGGACAAGGAGCACATTGGTGGTCGCATGGCTGCCTCAGGATTGTTCGGGATGGCTTTTCTCTCTCTCTCTCTCTTTCTCTAGACCGGATCCCCCAGATCCTCAATGTGGCCACCGAGCTGGAATTCAACTTAGGGACAACACCTCGGATCAACTGTGCCGCTGCAGGGAATCCCTTCCCAGTACGGGGCAGCATGGAACTCCGCAAGCCAGATGGCACCATGCTCCTGGTCAGCCCCTGTCACCCCCACCTACTGTCTGCTCCCCCACCTCACCAGCTTGACAGCTCATTCCTTAGACCCCTAACCCCAGGAGAACTTGTAGGCTCTGCCCACTTGCCTGGCCATGACTTAAATGGGGTGGGCGAACCCGTGAGGGGATGTTGCTGGGTCTGTGTTCCAGCAACAGTCAGTACTGACTCCCATCTGCCTCAGGAAGCATGCATTCTCCATTGCCTGTCTCCTCTTGTCTCTTAGTCTACAAAGGCCATTGTTGAGCTCGACAGGACCACAGCTGAGTTTGAGGTGCCCCGTTTGACTCTTGGGGACAGCGGGTTCTGGGAATGCCGTGTATCCACGTCCGGTGGCCAAGACAGCCGGCGCTTCAAAGTCAATGTCAAAGGTTAGCGGTGTTCTAAGGCTCTGGAGGACGGATGGTAGTCTGAGTAGGCACTACTTGATGCTGCTCAGGCTGGGGATCCTAGCAGGAAAGTCAAGGGCTTCGAAGGGCCAAGCTCAGCCCCAGGCAGAGAAGGCTGGTGGCCAATCAGTGTCAAGGCTGAAACACAACTTGGTCCCACCTGGAAAAGACATGAGGAACAGGACATCCTCCAGCCTTGCCCTGCCTCCTGCATTGCATGCGCTGTTCACCACCGCACCCAGGGTCCCTTTAACTCCACCTCGGGGTGCTGCCCTTTTACCTGAGTCACCTCACATGGACACACAGGGACAGCGGACAGGCAAACCTGTTCGGCTCCTCAAAAGGGACACGTACACAGGATTCTGTTGGATGAATAAGAAGGGAACTACCAGGCACTCAGAGCAAAGCGCAGAGCACCCTCTCCATGGACTTGGCATTTTTTCACTTCCGCACTATAAGCCTGGGCAGTCTCGTACCCCAAGCTCTACATTCCTTCTGCCCCCCCACACCCCATGTCTGTTTTCATCTCCCTTCTCCTTCCCTCTCCTCTTTTTCTTCTGCTTTCCAATCCCTCGTCACCTCCCTCCTACTACCTCATCCACCAGGCCCCACTTTTCTCTTCTCAGTCTTTTATCAGATCTTTGGCTTCAGCCCTCCGCTCTGACTTGGATTCCAAGCCGCTCTCTACAAGTTCTCTCACCTAAGCAAGTTAGAGCCTTCTGCCAGTTTCTTACCGTGTAAAAGCGGCCAGGCTGCTCGGGAAGACTAAACTAGGTGATACGTGTAAGTAGTTAGCACAGTGGCTGGCAGAAGCCACTCGATACAGAGGACAACTGCTGTTATCTAAAAGTGGCATCCAGTGCCAAGGTGCCAGCCCTTCTCTGGCAGTGCCACTGTGTCCTGTAGTCAGGACCCCTCTCCTGATGCCAGCCCCGAGTAGTGGACCTCCCTGAGGTGAGCATCAAGTTCTGGTCTCGAAGGCAATGTGGAAGTTCGTGTGTGTGTGTTTGTGTGTGTGTGTGTGTGTGTGTGTGTGTGTGTGTGTGTGTGTGTGATTCAGGAGCCCATTGTATACCAGCCACTTCGCCTGGACTCTGATCCCCTGCACGAGCCATAGGCACTGGGGCCTCCTTAGGATCCAAACTGGACATTCATCTCCCCCAGATCTGTACCTGCCCCTGACACACTGCTACCACCTGACCACGCTGCGTCCTCCACACTCCTCCACCTCCCTCCCTTACTCCCTCCCTCCCTCCCCTTCTCCTTTCTTTCCTTTTATGCTTTCTGGGAAAGTCAGTCTGCAAGAAGCCAAGGAACCTGTTTAGGCATTAATACAATAATCTAGAGAGAAAAACAGGCCGGAACAGGGGCAGTGACGGTGGAGGAAGCCAGGCAGAAACACAAATACTGCTTTAGGGTAGGACTGATTGATCTGAGGTAGCCTGATCAGACAGACCTAGTTCAAATTCCCCTAGCTGCGTGTCCTCAGGCAAGCCGTGCGATGTCTCTGAGCCCCAATTTCTTTGTTCGTGACCCAGGGGCTGTGAGAATTACTGGTTATACATAACAAGCATCAAGTGTGGAGCAGGTACCTCATCACTGGCATGTTCTGTCTTTCAAACAAATCAATAGATTGAATGCTGAAGGGGAGGGAAGGGAGCACATGACAGACACCTTGGTGGTCCCTGCCTCCGCATCCCAGCCTCTCTCTACCCAGGATTGCAAGGACAGAGAGCTGCTTCCCAGCCTCCACATGGTCACATCACACCCTCCCCTGGCATCTTTTGAGATGCCTCCATCCTTATGGTCCAGTCCTTGTGGTCCAAGCTTCCCAGAGACCAGAACCGCTTTCTCTGAGCCTTGGCCATCCCAGTCATCGGCTGAACTTGGTCTCCTCCCACCAGACTAGATAATCTCCAGATCCCAGAGCGCTCCCTTCCTCCCGGACCCTGACTCCTCCCAGTTTTTTGGCAGTACCCCCAGTGCCTCTCACTGCTCCTCGGCTCCTGGCCAGGCAGAGCCGTCAGCTCGTGGTCTCCCCGTTGGTCTCCTTTGGTGGGGATGGACCCATCTCCTCCGTCCGCCTACACTATCGGCCCCAGGACAGCATGATCGCCTGGTCTGCAATTGTGGGTGAGTGGGGTCTGAGTTAGGGGGTGGAGGGATGTGTAATAGTGAGGGGATAGGGTGGAAACAGAAAGGGAGGGAGGAGGTCATACAAAAAGAAGAGGGGGCTAAGGGGGAACGGTGGCCCCGGGACACGGCTGGGACCTAGTGATGTGTGTGGCACACCCCACCCCCAGTGGATCCCAGTGAAAACGTGACGTTGATGAACCTGAAGCCGAAGACAGGATACAGTGTTCGGGTGCAGCTGAGCCGGCCAGGGGAAGGAGGAGAGGGACCCTGGGGGCCTTCTACCCTAATGACCACTGACTGTCCTGGTAAGAAGCCCAGAGTCTTTCCTTCCTGTTCCCCCGGGGTTTACGGCCGTGCCCACTCAGAATATGTCCATGTCTACCCCCAAAGACCCCCGCCTTTCCCACTGGAGGTCGTCCCAGCCCTGCCCCACTGGGGATTATTATCCCCTTTAGCCCCCAAGGACCCGTTGAATGATTCTGACCCCTCCTAACCTCTGGCCACAGAGCCTTTGCTGCAGCCGTGGCTAGAGGGCTGGCACGTGGAGGGTCCCGACAGGCTACGAGTGAGCTGGTCCCTACCCTCGGTGCCACTGTTGGGTGACGGCTTCCTGCTGCGCCTGTGGGACGCGGCCCGGGGACAGGAGAGGCGGGAGAACATCTCATCCCCCCAGGCCCGCACCGCCCTCCTGACTGGACTCACGCCGGGCACCCACTACCAGCTGGATGTGCAACTGTATCATTGCACTCTCCTGGGCCCCGCCTCCCCCCCTGCACACGTGCTTCTGCCCCCCAGCGGTAGGCCCACTGCGGGAATGATGGGCTAGGGAGAAGGGAGGTTACAAGAGACCGGACGGACATGGAGCGAACCCAGGAGGCGTGGGGGAGATAGAAGAACCAGGAGCATGTGGGGCGGGGGGGGGGGGGGGGATTTGTGAGGAAATGATGACTCGTGTGAAGAACAGGGCCGTGGGTGAGGGTGGAGGGAGCCTAAGCTACTGAGGACATGGAGAGGACTTGGGATGCAAGGGAAGAAGCAGCTTGGAGATGGAGGTGACCTGGGGATGGAAATGAGCCCAGCCAGGGGAAGGTAGCCTGTGGCTCCTGTGCCGGGATCCACAAAGAAGAGCACACGTTAGAACAAATGCATCGTTCCGCACAGCTAAACATCGCCGTTCAATCTATTCCTTCCTTCCCTCTCTTCCCTCCCCAGGGCCTCCAGCTCCCCGGAAACTCCATGCCCAGGCCCTCTCAGACTCTGAGATCCAGCTCACATGGCAGCATCCTGAGGCTCCATCGGGTCCTATATCCAAGTACATTGTGGAGATTCAGGTGGCTGGGGGCTCAGGAGACCCCAAGTGGATGGATGTAGACAGGCCGGAGGAGACAAGCACCATCGTCCGTGGCCTCAATGCCAGCACACGCTACCTCTTCCGTGTGCGGGCCAGTGTGCAGGGTCTCGGCGACTGGAGCAACACCGTGGAGGAGTCCACTCTGGGCAACGGTGAGAGAACAGACCCTTGCACTCTCTCTAAGGCCCCCCGAGACTGCATGCACCCCTCCACCTCACCTCCAAACTTGGAGCAAAGGCATCGCAAGCCCTGACTTTCCTATCTGGGAAACTATTCTAGTTGCTTCCCCAAGCCCTGAACTCCAGTCATCCATGATGCCTCCTCACAGCGTGGTACCAGGATCTCCAATCTCTCCCTCTGTGGGATCCCATGGTGGCCTCTGGGTTCCCTGACCCAGGCTATCTCCACAGTCTGTCCTTCTTTGTGTCTAGGGCTGCAGAGCGAGGGCCCAGCTCAAGAGAGCCGGGCGGCTGAAGAGGGCCTTGACCAGCAGCTGGTCCTGGCTGTCGTAGGCTCCATCTCTGCCACCTGCCTCACCATCCTGGCTGCCCTTTTAGCCCTGGTGTGCATCCGAAGAAGCTGCCTGCATCGGAGACGCACCTTCACCTACCAGTCAGGATCGGTCAGTGTCCCGTGCCCACTGGGTACATGATACTGTCTAGTGTGTGTGTTTGTACCCACATGCATGCAAGTACATATGGGTATGCACATGCCTGTTCATGCCACAAGTCTAAAGCTACATCCAGTGACCCTCTAGGGTACAAAATAGAACTTTTTTTTTTTTCTAGAACTGAATTCAGCTCATGAGCCCATTCATATTAATGGCTGAATAATTAGCAGTCTCAGTTAAAAAGAAGACAGTTCGTTCATATTTCATCAGGTCTTATTCCAGGCTTGGAAGACACCATTTGGAATTGTCTTCTACACTTACCACCCCTTGAGGGTGCTATCAGCCTGGATCACATGGCGATATCCTGGAGGGGCAGCTAGGGCCCATGCTGGCCTCACAGGCACTTCCTTACTTGGGAGCCAGCCTCTATCTATACACTTCTGTGGTCAGTGTTCGGAATCCTGCTTGCTGTGAGCTCTCATCCCAGCCCCACTATTTTGTTTTGTTTTTTGTTTTTTGTTTTGGTTTTTTGGTTTTTCGAGACAGGGTTTCTCCATGTAGTTTTGGTGCCTGTCTTGGATCTCGCTCTGTAGACTAGGCTGGCCTCGGACTCACAGAGATCCACTCAGCGCTGCTGCCACCACCACCACCCAGCCCAGCCTCCACTCTTTTATTGTTCCTTTCTTTTTTCTTTTCTTTTTTTGAGACAGGGCCTCTCTATGTAGACCAGGCTGGCCTCAACTCACAGAGATGGCCTGCCTCTGCCTCCAAGTGCTGGGATTAAAGGTGTGCATCACTACACCGGCCCCAGCCCTTATTCTTGGAAGCTCCATGAGCTCCTTTGGGAAACTGTTCACTTGTGCTTCTCCAGACCCCCTGAAGGGCAGTGATGTGTGGCCATGCCCTTCACATAGCTAGCCTTTGACCCTCCAGAAGTGTGCCAGGCCTACAGCCTCAGCCTCACCTGTGCTCCTGGAGGAGAGAGGCTCACTCTTCAAACACTCCTGGGTTGTTAGTCCTCTTACGTGCCCTCTGGCCCTCGCGCCCGTACAGACATGGGATGGGGAGGGCTGCCGGCATCTCACCCTATCTTGTCATGTCCACCCATCCTGGTGGTCCCACCCCCTCTGAGAACTTCCCACTGTTGTCCCACTCAGAATCAGAACGCTAGCCTTGGCCCTTTCTGCATGGGCTCTTGCTATTTAGAGTGGTTTAAAAGAAACTCAGAGCATCACCAAGAATGGCAGAAAGAAAAGGAAGAAACACTTCTCTCTCTCCTCTCGGGCTAACTCTTGTATAGAAAGTCCAGTGTTCAACACTGGTGTCTGCAGTGCCTTTAAAAATCCCATCAGAGTCCAGAGATTCAACTGGCTTCTTTGTCTGAGCTGTGTTGACCTTGCCTCTGAGGTCAGTGTGCACAGAAAGCTATCACTGCCGTGGGAGGCGGGGAGAGGGTAGCAGGGCCAGATGCCGAGGCCAGGCAGTGAGAACGCAGCCTTTAGTGTACATGTGATCATTACACTTATCAGTATAGATGTCTGCTGTGTGTGCCTGCACACAGACATTCATGCTCATGCGTGTGCCATGTAGTGGTGCACTTGTGCATCCCATGTACATATGCATGTGTTCCTGTGCTGGTACACCTGTAGGTTCTCACGTGTACATGTATGTCTGAATGGATGCACCCGAATATGATGTAGCCACAGACCTTACATGTTTATTCTGATGCATGCCTCAGCTGCACAAGCTTCATATGAATCCATGTGACCTGTGTCCCCAGCACTTCCCCAGCAAGCTTGCCATCAATTCACTTAGGAAATCCCCTGCCTGCATGGTCCACCTGGACCTTGCTTCAGGTTCTCATATTGCAGTCCCTTACTCCCAATCAGCGGCTGCCTTTTCCTGTCATCGACTCTGACCAGCACAGCCCTGCTTAGTAGAGGGAGCTGGGCAGTCCTCTTTGTTATGGTCCTTGAGTCCTGGCCTGGCATTGGAACTATGTCTAGACACCAAGAGGAGGGACAAAGATCGTCTCTGCTTCTTCTACCGTGAAGAAGAAAATCTGTCCACCCGCCCCCTACAGCTCAGGGCTTAGCATGTAATAAACACTCAAGAAATTCACCCAAGATGGCATAAGTAAATGAATAAATAAAGCCTAGTTGTGGGGTTTGCACAATAATGGGAAGCTTCCTTTTTCCCCATTACATCTCATTCCAATTCTCTATTTAAATATTAGAATGTTTTTGGTCCATTTGACCTATCCATGATTTGGCA
Source organism: Peromyscus leucopus (assembly GCF_004664715.2). NCBI lineage: Eukaryota > Metazoa > Chordata > Mammalia > Rodentia > Cricetidae > Peromyscus > Peromyscus leucopus. Next base: position 119,929,155 of record NC_051064.1, on the reverse strand, counting down.
ACTTACCCACAAGCCCTGGGTTCCACCTTGTAGCAAAGCCCATATACTAGACTTACAAGATAATGCCTCTATACTTGTCTTCTTAGACACCTGTGACCCAGAACCCACCTGTGACTCTGTCACCTGTGATTCTGTGCACTGTCCATCTCTGTAGGTGTGGCCCAGGTTGACCACCAGGGCATCCTCTGTCTGGCTCTGTCCGTCTGTCTAACCGTTGAACCCTCTCTCTGTATGCCTCTCTGATCCCCCTTTTGTCCTCACATCTCTTGTGTGGACTGGCTGCTATTCATCCCATCCCATGAAGGGTGAAGAGACCATCCTGCAGTTCAGCTCAGGGACCCTGACATTGACCCGGCGGCCAAAGCCACAGCCTGAGCCCCTGAGTTACCCTGTGCTGGAGTGGGAGGACATCACCTTTGAGGACCTCATCGGGGAGGGCAACTTCGGCCAAGTCATCCGGGCCATGATCAAGAAGGACGGGCTCAAGATGAACGCCGCCATCAAGATGCTCAAAGGTCCTTGGACGTGACTCCAGACCCCAGCCTCTTTCTCTTCCTTTATCCCACAAACATCAGGCTCTACCTACAACTCCCACCAGCAACTGATGCCCTCCCAGAGTTATCCATGGCAAAAATTGACACTGATTTCTTTACACAGAGTATGCTTCTGAAAATGACCATCGAGACTTTGCAGGCGAACTGGAAGTTCTGTGCAAACTAGGGCACCACCCTAATATCATCAACCTCTTGGGGGCCTGTGAGAACCGAGGTGAGCCCCTAGTTCATGGCCTATTCCTTCCAGACCTCTGTCATCAGCCATCACCTGTACCACACTAGTAGCTTGTGGGGATCCCTAGGTTCCGTGCTCATCACGGGATTTTCCTGCATGCTGCAGACTGCCTCTTACAATCGGGTGATGCTCATAACAACACATGACCTGTACCTAAACCATCACCATGTGTCTCCTTACCTCCCAGGTTACTTATATATTGCTATCGAATATGCCCCCTATGGAAACCTGCTAGATTTCCTGAGGAAGAGCAGGGTCCTGGAGACTGATCCAGCATTTGCTCGAGAGCATGGAACAGCCTCCACCCTCAGCTCCCGGCAGCTGCTGCGCTTCGCCAGCGATGCAGCCAATGGCATGCAGTACCTGAGTGAGAAGCAGGTGTGTGTGAGTGAGCGAGTGAGGTGGGCCACAGTAGGGAGAGAGGAGGCCACTGAGCAGACCTGGTCGGGTGGTCAATCAGCAGGTTCTAATTGGGCATGGGAAGTATGAACAGTGAGAAGGAAGGACACAGGCCTAGGCTCAGGCCCTGGAGCCGAGTGATTGTAAACGTTACATGGATGGAGAAGAGGACAGGAGGCATATAGGGAGAAGGTGCTGGATTTGGAGTCCCTGAGAGACATCCTGGGCAGAGGTGTTGAGCGGGCAAGTTGTAGATACCAAACTAGCACCCAAGAGACTGGCCTGGGCTGGACAGTGTCGGGGCTGCCATTTCAGCGCCCACTCCAGCAGGGAGTGGGTGGAGAGCCACTGAAGAGGGTGGGGTGGGCTCCCAAATGAGATGAGAGAGGGGACAACTGCCAGAGGGGCCACTCCAGCCTGAGCGGAGGCATTGTACAGGCAGCAAAATTTTGAGTCTTTGAAAGGAGAGGGGCATCAGGGAGAAGCTGATGGAAAACACGTCTAAGGAGGATGTAGGGCTAAGGGGAGAACCTGGAACATGGAGGTCACTTATGGACTTTGAGCAGTAAGGGAGAGGGGACAAGACAGTGGGGGAAATGGGACAGAAGGCATTGAAAGAGGAGAGGTAGGATGAGGTAATGCCTGGGATCCCAGTTCTTGGAAGACAGCGGTGGGAGATATTATGGGCTACATAATAAGTACCAGACCAACCAAGACCACATAGCAAGACTCTGTTTCAAAAGATGAGGGGAAGGGGTGGAAGAAGAGAAAAAGAAGAACAGGAGGAGAGGGAGGGGATGGAGGAGAGGGCGGTAAATCAATCACCCCTGTACCAGAAAGAGGGACACTAGCTGCACTTGACTGTGGCCCAAGTCCAGAAGGGATGCATGAGAACCAGTACTGACTTTCCTCTGATCCCTGGTCAGCTGGTCAGCTAAGGGATATGTGGGTAGGAAGACACAGGAGCTCCAACCGGCCCCATGCTCCTGGGCCCCATCCCTTCCCTGACTTCTGACATTGCCTGCAGTTCATCCACAGGGACCTGGCTGCCCGGAATGTGCTGGTTGGAGAGAACCTGGCCTCCAAGATCGCAGACTTTGGCCTTTCTCGGGGGGAGGAAGTATATGTGAAGAAGACGATGGTAAGTCTCATTCAGCCTTTCCCACTTAGGACCCATTCCCGGACCTCCCCCTGCAAGCCCCTCAAATAGCCTTTTCTTCCATCCTGGCCCTCTGACCCTTTACTTCACAGGGCCGTCTCCCTGTGCGTTGGATGGCCATTGAGTCTCTCAACTACAGTGTCTACACCACCAAGAGTGATGTGTGAGTGTGGGGAGAGGTGGGAAGGGGCAGAGGGCTTGGCCCCCGAGAATACTCAGGCATAGCCTAGATACACCGCAACAATGTCTTGGGTTATTGAAGGCATGACATGGGTATCAACAGGTAGAATCCAGGTGTGCAACAGTGAGTTCTGAGAATGCTCTAGAAGTTTCTGCATCTTAGAGGGAAGCTAGGAGGCTTCCTAATGCCTGGAAGGATTTTGATCTTGGAAGTGACTTTAGTGGTAAGACTAGGTTAGGGAGTGTTTAGGATTTTCTTTGTGTAAGAGTCCAAGGAATTCTTCAATGAGATCCAGAAAAACTGGGCAGTCACTAGGGTAGCAAGAGAGAACACTCAAGTACTATAGACTGCAGAAATACATGAAGTAGGATATCAGCTGATTATGACAAGCTCATACCTGGAAGAAGCCAAAAGTCTTTCCAGAGGTAAAGCTGAGGCTTAAGGAGTCTTGGTTTCCTGCTATGAATTTCTCGTGTGCTATTGCAGATTTTCCATCATTCATTGGGCACCATTTCCCCTCTACTAGTGGAATATTTAGATAACCTTCTACGCTGACAGCTATACACAGCCAGAACCCCAATTCAAGCCTCCCTGTAATTATCGTCATTGGCAGCATCCGGCCAGGACCATCCCCAGACAGATGAAAGTATCTTATCAGAGGTACCTCTGTGCTCTCTAAGAACACACTTAAACATCCAGACTATCTGTTTGAGAAGGCCTGGCGGATGTGCGAATTAAGCTTAACTTTACCCTTTCCAAAGTCTTATCTCTAGTTTTAGATCTATCTTTAACTATTAACTCAGAACTAAAGGGTCTCTACTTAACAGGTACATCAAGCTGACTCAGGCTGCTTGGACAGATAAGGGGCCAAAGGAAAATAAGGCAGTTTTATTTTCACTCGTCACTGATAGACTCCTAACACTTTAACCACGTCTAAGAATATAGTTGAGCACATAAAATCCCCTTTGCTCAGATATTAACCGAATTTAGTCCTCAGTTGACTCTATTCCCCATTAGTCACTTCCCTTTTGGGTTGCAGATGATGGCTGGCAATTACTGCTCTTTTGTGTGGATCTTATTGCCTCTCCTTTTGACTCTGAGGGAATTCAAGCCTGGTGACTTGTCTTGCCAGAACATTGCTATTGCACGGGTATATAACTGTAAACCTCAGAGAGTATAGGACAAGACGGAGAAGAGAAAAGAGAATGGAAGGATTAGATGGGTAAGAACTGGAGGGTAATGAACTGAGATGGGGAAGAACTAGATTGAAGGGCTAGAAGAGAGGACTAGAGGAATGAGATGAAAGATGAGGAAGAGACAGATGGGAAAGAACAAGATGAGAAAGAAGGAGATGGGAGAGGAGCTAAGATGGGAAGGAACTAGATGGATGCAAACCTAGATGGGGCGGAACTAACATGAGAGAATTAAGATAGAACTTAGAGGGGACAGCAGATAAATGTAGAGAGAAATTAGGCAAGAAAGGAACTAGGCATGAGAGCAGAATAGAAGCTTGTAAAGAGAGAACTGACTCAGAAGAATAAAGTGTATGGACTAAAGAGTTTCGTGTGTGTAGATTGACTAGAGTATCCCTCAGATTTATTTGCCACCAGTAGCATCTCTTCTGGAACGCTGGGGAAAGCTATCGAGGGGCTGGACCTTCATAGCCTTCAATACTCAAGGAGCATGCCCACCTTTCTGTCTGAAGGGTAAGATCAGGGCCACCTGAGGCTCTTACCAGTACATGACCCTTCAGACCCTCTGTGCCACACACACTCACACACACACACACAGATGCACATAGGTGCACACATGCACACAGGCATGCACATGCACACACCATGACCATCTTGGCACACTTCCTACACACCATGACCATCTTGGCTCACATCCCCTATCTCCAGGTATGTACATCTCAGTCTGAACCTGACCCGCTGACCTTTCAGCCCTATCTTCTGAGCGGCTCTGTCCTGGCCCTGAGCCCTTTGGACTGAACTGACCTCACCGACTGCCCCTCTGACCACTACCTACTTCCTGCTTCTGCCCCAAGACTCTCTAGAGTTCTCCACACTAGGACTCCCTGCCCTGGCTTAGGCCTGCCATGCACCTGCACAGAACTTCTTACCAGGCAAGATGCACTGAAGAATGAGGACTTTAGAGTCAGGATTCAGATCCTGTTCAGACCTCAGTGTTTTCATCTGTAAAATGAGGATAGTAAAGCCTGAATCACAGGGCTGTCGTGAGTTCCATAATTGGCATGTATGTTAATTAATCAGTACTCAGACCATAGTTAGTGCTCAATAAAAATGTCAGTTAAAAATATTCTCAGTTTGGAGCTGGAGAGATGGTTCCATAGTTAAGAGCAGTGGATGCTTTTCCGGGGGACTGGGCTTTAATTCTAAGAACCCACATGGTGGCTCACAACCATCTATAACTCAAATTCCAATGGACCCAACAACCTTTTCTGAATCCTGTGTGTACCAGGGACGTACATATTGTGCATATACATACACACAGGCAAGACCTTCATTCACAAAACTAAATCTAAAAATCATTACAAAAAAAAAGAAGAAGAAGAAGAAAGAAAGAAAGAAAAAATCTTTAAAATGTTAGCCGTAAGGACTGTGGAGCTGGCTGAGCTGGTAAAGTGCCTGATGTGTAAACCCGATGACTGAAGTTGAGATTCTCCGCACTCACATGGGGGGAGGGGGGTAAGAAAACGGGACTGCAGGCAGCGTGTACTGCGATCCCAGCACTAGGGAGGCAGAGGCAGGAGGATTCCTGGGGCTTGCTGGCCAGTCTATCAGAATCAGCAAACTCCAGGTTCAGTGAGAGGAAACCATCCAAAGACTAAGGCGGAGATCAATTAAAGAGGCCCAGTGTCCACCCGTGAACACACACACCACACACTACATACACTCACACTGAGAGAGAGAGAGAGAGAGAGAGAGAGAGAGAGAGAGAGAGAGAGAGAGACAAAATGTTACTCTAATTAGTTGAGTCTGGGGATCAGGGCCTATGAAAGCCCTTCCCTGGAATAGGGACAGTAGCTGGCCAAAGCCAGATGCCAGCAGAGAAGACACATGCAGGACCTGGTATGGTGACACAGCTTGGTTACATAGAGATTAAACTATGTGTCTCCCACAAGTGATTATGTCCATCTTTCTCATTTCAGCTGGTCCTTTGGGGTCCTCCTCTGGGAGATAGTGAGCCTTGGTAAGCTGACACCCTGTTCTCCAGAGCACCCCACCTTACCGCGGGGCCCTGGACTGAGGGAGGCTTGTACCCTCTGCAGGAGGCACGCCCTACTGTGGTATGACCTGTGCTGAACTCTACGAGAAGTTGCCCCAGGGCTATCGCATGGAGCAGCCTCGAAACTGTGATGATGAAGTGTGAGTTCCCTACCCCCTGAGCTCTGCGAACTCAACTCTGAGATGAGTGGCCCCGGCCCCCCGACAGTCCCTCACCTCACAACACCCCCACTTCCATCCACAGGTACGAGCTGATGAGGCAGTGCTGGCGGGATCGACCTTATGAGCGCCCCCCCTTTGCCCAGATCGCGCTACAGTTGGGCCGAATGCTAGAAGCCAGGAAGGTAAGAGGTTGGACAAGGCGGGATGGGCACCCCCAAGTTCACAGGAGCACCATCTCATAGATACCACATACGAGGCCACTGTGTCTCTCACCCTCACACATGACCCAAACTCCCTCAGCTGAGGCTGTCACCACAGTTGGGTTGGATTTAGGATTCAGCCCATGCAGGGTTTAGACACTAGGCCCATATACACTCTTTCCAAAGCTTTCATTGCTTAGTCTCAACAGCAAATCCCTCCCCTAAATTCCAGACAGCTAGTCTGTCTTCCTCCAAGCCATCAACCCATTCCCTCCTGGGACCCCTCTTCCCACCCGGTCCAGGGCCAGAGAAAATGCATGAAGGGTCACCCAAAATGGAGAGGTGGCTGAATGATATAGGAAGGGCTGAATAAATAAATGTAATTAGTGAGTAGTGCATAATCATATGAATAAACACAATCCAATCACTGAATCAAATAACCATGTGAATAGATGAATTATCAAATAAAAATGAAAGAAAAAATACAGCAAAATGTGTAAATATGAAAACAGGTTTTTGGGTGGGATTTGTTTGTTTGTGTGTTTCAAGACACGGTTTCTTTGTGAACTAGTTCTGTGGACCAGACTGGCCTTGAACTCAGAGATCCTCTTGCCTCTGCCTCCCTAGTGTTGGGATTAAAAGTGTCACCACCACCACCTGCCTATGAAAATAATGAGTTGAAGCTAGGTGCTGGTGGCACACGCCTTTAATCCCAGCAGAGCCAGATGGATCTCTGTGAGTTTGAGGCCAGCCTGGTCTACAGAGAGAGATCTAGGACAGGCATCAAGACTACACAGAGAAATCCTGTCTTGAAAAACCAAAAAGAAAATAATGAGTTAATTAATAGATACCATAAGAAGAAAGGAAGCTAGGTGTCTATGATGTACATCTATAATCCCAGCTCTTGAGAGATGGACTGAGTTCAAAGTCAGCCTGAGCTACATAAAAATACTCTTGTCTCTCAAAAAGCAGGCTGAGTGTTGTGGTACAAGCCTTCAATTTCAGAAGCAGAGGCAGGAGGATCTCTGTGAGTTCAAGGACAGCCTGGTCTGCATAGCAAGTCCCAAGACAGCCAGGGCCACATAGAGAGACCTTATCTCAAAAACAAAACAAATATGGCCTAGGCTCAGTTGCTAGTGCTTGCTTATCATGCACGAGGCCCTGGGTAGGACATGGTGGCACATACCTGTAATCTCAGCACAGAAGCAAGATTGGAAGTTCAAATTCAAGGTCATCCTTTCCTACAAAGTGAGTTCAAGGACAGCCTGGCTTAGACTGTCTCAAAAGCAGGGAAAGGAAGGGGCTATGGGGAGAAGAGGCGAAGGGAAGGAAGGAGAAAAAAAAGGAGAAGGAAGAATCAACTAATCATATATACAAATGATCAAATCATCAACAACAGCCTTATGAGTGATAAATCAGTGATTTTTTTTTTCTTTTTTTTGGAGTGTTTCAGTAGCCTTGGTTGTCCTGGAGCTTGTTGGACTGACCAGGCTAACCTTGAACTCACGGAGTTCTGCCTGCTTCTGCTCCATTGAGACTTGTTCTTCCCACAGGCTTACGTGAACATGTCCCTGTTTGAGAACTTCACCTACGCGGGCATCGATGCCACAGCTGAGGAGGCCTGAGCGACCCCCACGAGAACCTGGCTCTGCTGGCCGGAGCAAACCGCTCCCATCTGTGACTTCAGGCCCTTCTAACCTCGAACCCAAGCTGTCTCAAGAAAGTCTCTGAACTCAAAGGAGAAGATCCAACACACAGGGGCTGAGGGAAACAGGGGTCCCCATTCACGGCAGCCACTCTTTATTCTTCCTTCCAGCTCGTTCTGTTCCTCCACATATGTGCCCCCCACTCTTCTGCTCTCTACACCCAAACCCCACTTCTGATCCTCCACCCAAAGCAGGATGCATGCTACTAACACCGCCCCGCCCCCTCTGCTTGAACTCAGAAAAAGTAAATATGCTGAGTAGCCCTGTGTGTCTACATTTTACAGGTGTTTGGTCCAAGGTGGGGAGAGTTAATCCCAAGGGCAAAAACTGGCCTTGGGAGGAAATGAAGCACCGTCCGATAGTGCTGCCCTTCGGAAGTGGTGCTGGGTGCTCTGGAGGACCCATGGACCACATACACCACCAGTCCCCACCTCTGCCCCCATCACATTACAATTTCCTGTTTCCTCCTGCTTCCCAGCCTCCACACCAGCGTGTCTCCCTGCATCTCTGGGCAGTCACCCCAGCCTCAGAGTCTTTGCTCTGCCCAGACACAGACCATGGCAGGGCTGGCTGAAGTCCCGGCTCAGCCTGAAGTGACATTCTACTCCAAAGAGATGGTGGCTGGACTTGGGGGTCTTTGTGTTCCCCTCTCTCTTAGCTTCTGGGCCACCTTCCCTGGAAGGTCACCAGCTTACAGGCAGCTAATTGGTCTAAAAGGAGGGAGGCAGAGGCCCCTCCAACTTCAGCCAATTGAGGTGGATTCCTTCGGACTGGTGCTGGGGGAGGTGTTCCTCTCCTAACTGAAAGGAGTCCCATCCCCCACCCCCACCGACAGGGTGACTGGCTTTTCCTCTGACTACTCATGACTGTCCACAGATGTCTCTCTCCCTCTGGTTCTTTGGAAACAAATGGAATTCTTTTTCAATGAATCAGATGAACATCCCCCTTCCTCCCCCCAAAAGACATAAACCTGGAATGACAGTGTAGTTAACAACACAGATGCTAGAATCGCAAGCCTGGGCTCAAGTGGTTGCATGCCACATATTATCTGTGTGGCCTTCATCACATCATTTACCCTCTCTGAACTTGTTTTTCTCCTTTGCGAAGTGGGGCTGATTTTAGATACCTCACTGTTGCTGGCATTAAATGAGATTTTCGGCGGGACTAGTGATGGGTCTTGTCCGTAGTTAAGTGCTGGCAGCTGATAGTGTCATATACAAAGACAGCAAGATCTGTAGTGAACAGAGATGAATGTTTGGAGCCTGAGATGGATTAAGAGGAAGAAATTCATTGTAGTAAATGGGAAGGTAATGTAGGAGAGATGGAATGTGCTAGAATGAAACTTCAGAACTATATTCACTGCAGAGATGTAGTCCAGAGGTGAGGATCTTAAAGAGCAGTCTGAGGGTTGGAGAGATAGCTCAATGATTAAGAACATGTTCTCCTTTTCCAGAGGACCTGAGTTTGGATCCCAGCACCCACATCAGACCCTTCACCACTGTCTATAACTCCCACTCTAGAGGATGCAACACCCTCTTCTGGCCCCCACAGGCACCTGCACTCACATGACACACCCCACCCCCACCCCAGACACACACATATACATAATTTTTTAAATAAAATATATCTTTTTTAAAAAAAAAAAAAAAAAGTTGTTCAAGGCTGGGGATGTAGTTCAGTTAATAGTACTAGCCCAGCGTACACAAAGCCCTGGGTGCAATTTCCAGCACTATAGAAATTGGGCATGGTATTATAAGCCTGCCATCTGAGCACTGGGAGGTAGAGGCAGGAGAATCAGAAGTTCCAGGTCGCCGGGCGGTGGTGGCGCACGCCTTTAATCCCAGCACTCGGGAGGCAGAGCCAGGTGGATCTTTGTGAGTTCGAGGCCAGCTTGGGCTACCAAGTGAGTTCCAGGAAAGGCGCAAAGCTACACAGAGAAACCCTGTCTCGAAAAAACCAAAAAAAAACAAAAAAAAAAAAAAAAAGAAGTTCCAGGTCATTCTGGCCAGAGGTCAGCCTGAGCTTCATGAAACCCTGGTTAAACATGGTTGGGTTGTAAAAACAAATGAACAAATAAAATCATTTTAAAATAAACAAAAATAAAATCATTTTAAAGTACCCATAGATGAGGACGCCCTTGACATGTGGCAGATTGTGTAAACACACAATAAAATACAGAGGTGAGTGGTCCATGCTGTAAGAGAGGACCCGGGGCACGTGGGGCAGAGGTGGGATCAGGAAAGCTTTTCCAGCAAGAGTGACGTTTTAATTTGGACACAGAGATGAAGCAGGAGTTCCTTGGAGAAAGAGTTCCTAGCACAGAAAGAACACCAGTGGAGGGTGGTGTGTTCAGCATCGGAGCATAGTTTCACAGAGCTGGAACAAAGAGAGCATTCTTCCATGAACATCGTCGTGACAAAGGCCAGGCCATCCTGAGTTCCCGCGGCAGCCTCAAGGACGTGGGTCGTTAGTAAGAGCGGCCAGTGCAAAAACAAGAGACGAATTAATGCTGAAAGAAAAGGGAAAAAGAGGAGCTGGAGAGACGGCTCAGAGGACCAAATTCAGATTCCCAACACCCACAAGGCAGCTCAAAGCTACAGGGATTCCAGTTCCCGGGAATTCGATGCCCTCTTATAGCCTCTGACCCGCACACATGGCTTACACACACACACACACACACACACACACACACACACACACACACACACGCATAAAATTAAAAAATAAACCTTTAAGAGCTGTCAGTAAAGGTGTGTCTGGATCAGATCTGTATTTTATTCATTTTTATTACTATTGTGTGTGCATGGTATGTGTGTGGGCAGGGGTGCCACAGCAAGTGTGTGAAAGTCAGAGGGCAATTTTATGGAGTCCGTTCTCTCCTTCCACCTTGCATGGGTCCTGGGGAATGAAACCTGGGTTGCCAGGGTTGCATAAGAAGTGCATTTGCCCGCTGAGCCATCCAGCTGGTCCAAGATGGGCATTTTTGAATTTTTGAATTTTTTTGAAGCATCACTCTGGCTGCACCATGGAACATGGGTTATACAGGAAAAGGAGTAAAGGTGAAGCACTTGCCTGCTAGACTTAATGGGGGACTTCCCAGGAAGAGATAAACCACAGACTTAGAGCAAGTGATGGGATTTAATTAGTGATGGATTTCCAGCATCCCCAGCACCATTTGAAAAAACCTAGGTAAAGAACCAAGTACTGATGATTCAAAAACTGGAGGATGTAGGTAATATTGGTGTCTGATGACACTTCCCAGGTGATCTAGAGACTCAACATCCCTCTATCTGAATTTTGGTTGCTTTCTTCATAGAAATAAACAGACGGATCCTAGAATCCCCATGAAATTGCAAGAAGTCCAGAATAGCCAAAACAAGAAGGATCAAAATCAGAAGGCTCACAATTTCAGATTTCGAAACTTACCATAAAGCAATAAAGACTGAGACACTGTGGTATGGATATAAGGACAGGCAAGGTACACAGCTAAGAGCCGGGGGGGGGGGGGGCTGGAAGCACAAACATGAGGACCTGAGTACACTACTCAGCACCCACGTAAAAGCCCGGATGTAGCAGTGCACACCACTGTCCTGTCCCACTGCTGGAGAGGCAGGGACAGGATGGTCCCTGGGGCCCCGCCAGGCTAGCCTCGTTGGTGAGCACTAGGTCCAGTTAGAGAGCCTGTCTCAAAAAGTAGAGGGGACCAGTAAGATGGCTCAGTGAATAAAGCCACTTGCCACCGAAGCCTGGCAACCTGAGATCCATTCCTGGCTCTCACATGGTGGAGAAAAAACGACTCCCCAAAGTCGTCCTCTGACCTCTGTACCTACACCGTGGCCCATGTGCGTGCATAAGTGCACAAACAAACACATAAATGACTGTAATTACAAAAAAAAATATAAAGAGTGACAGCAATGACATCAGTGAACGCATACACCAAGAGTGCAGATGACATGATGGGGTGGTGGTGGTGATGAGCCAGAAGAAGCACTTACGGAGGAGGGTGGCGGGGACCGGACAGAAGACTAGGAGCAGGGGGAGGAGCTAGGACTGGATCAATGTCTTTCACTAAAAGAATAAAAAAAGATAACGGGCCAGGCAGTGGTGGCGCACGCCTTTAATCCCAGCACTCGGGAGGCAGAGCCAGGGGGATCCCTGTGAGTTCGAGGCCAGCCTGGGCTACCAAGTGAGTTCCAGGAAAAGGAGCAAAGCTACACAGAGAAACCCTGTCTCAAAAAAACAAAAAACAAAACAAAACAAAAAACAAAAAACAGATAACGGTTACCTGATGCTTCGGTGTTTCCAGTGCTGTGCCGAGCACTTAGCTCACATTAGTCTTCCAATCTTCAACACGCCTACTGGGCGGGCGTTATCATTACCCTTACCGTATTGAAGAGAAGGTTCTGAGAGGTTAAGCGACTTGACTTAAAACCTGACAGTAAGTGGTGAGGCTAGCATTCCAAACAGGAGGCCCTGGCTCCAGAGGATCCCTCAGCCATGGGGCAATGTTTCTCCTCTGGCATAGCGGGAGAGAACTGATCTGGGCCCAGTACATTTACAAATTCAACAATTGGGCCTTGTAGTACATGTTAAGGTGTCAAGAAGACGTTTCTCCCACGGGAGAGCCCCACATTCCCACTATGGACTCTAAGGACCACAGCCCCCCCACTGTGCACTCTGAGCAGAGGACAGCCATAAATCCTCAGTGTCACCTGCCACACCCACTCCAGCTTCATTTCCCTCTGCTTCACTTCTGGCCCTGTTCTCACAGGTCATGGCCTGGGCAGGAGTTGGAACAAGAGACCAGGCCAGTCATGCTGACTTGAGTCCAGAGACCCAGTGGAAAAAGCCAGAAGAAAAGTCTTATTAGACAGACCCCTGGGGAAGGCGAAGCAGGGGCTCCTGGTCGAGGGGTCTCACCACAGGCCTGGCTGTAAAATACAGAAGTCACACCACTTTGCCCTGAGTCATTCCCTCCCTCTAGCCCTCAAGGAAGGGGGTGATTTCCTGCAAGGCCTTCTGGGCAGCACAGGCTCCTTCCGCAGGGCTGTGTATCTCTTATCTCAGCCCGGCCTTCTTCCATTGGCAACCCGAAGCTGCTGTAATGGGACAGTCTCCTCTTTCTTTGGATTTGGGCCTTCGATTCAGAGGTGACAGATAAGTAGGGCAGCTCAGGAGCCAGGGTGTCTTGTGGAGGACAGGAGACAGCGCACAGGGCACTGTTCCGGTTGCAGCCCTTCAGCCATCTCCCTTGGAGATACTTCTGGGAGACTGCTGGTCCTTTTTCCACTTACTAGCGTCACACCCCTTCTGAGGTGGGTCTTAGACTCAACCTCCAACTTCAAGAAGCCCCCGTGCCCAGCTTGCAATTCTAGATAGTAAGTAGAGCGAAGGGAAGCCCTCCAAGGTGGTCTTTGGCCAAGGTATCTGTGTAGGAGTTCGTTCATTTGTTTGTTTTTTAAGATTTATTTATTTTATGTATACAGTGTTCTATCTGCACTGCACCTGCATGCCAGAAGAGGCCATCAGCTCCCATTATAGATGGTTGTGAGCCACCATGTGGGTGCTGGGAACTGAACTCAGGACTTCTGGAAGAGCTGCCAGTGCTCTTAGCTGCTGAGCCATCTCTCCAGTCCTGTGTAGGAGTTTTAAAAATAGCCTCTGGGGGCTGGAAAGAGAGCTCAGCGGTTAAGAGCACTTGCTGCACTTCCAGAGGACCAGAATTCTGTTCCCAGCATCCCTGTCAGGCAGCTGGCAATTCCAGTTCAAGGGGATTCCATGCCTCCGGCCTCTGTGGGCACCTACATCCACATGTATATATCTACATGCACACACACACACATCTACATGTAATTAAAAATAATGCTTGTTTAAAAAAATAGCCTTTAGAGACAAACAGGTCTCAATTCAAGTCTCAGTCCTCCGCTTTCACAGGGACGCTAGATGACTCCTTTACTCCTTCTGAGGCTGGCTTCTCTTCTGGAAAGAGAAGGACAAGGGTGCCACAGTAGAGCTATGGTATAGTGCTGTCAGGGAGCAAGCGTTTGTTTCTGGAAGCTGAAAGATAAGGATAAAAGAGGGAGTCACCAGGAAGGGCACACTCCCACCCACTCCAACCCTGGGAGAGTCCCTTCTCGGGACATCCCCTAGCTAGGGTAGTGACAGTATGGCTACCCACATATAAAAACATCCCAACAGGCAAAGATCCAATGGGTTGGAAGTCAGGGAACACCAAATCTTAATGGCAAATTGTGATAATACTTTGTTTGTGCTCTAATAAATAAAGCTTGCCTGGAGATCAGAGGGCGGAGCTAGCTACTAGTTAAGCATAGAGGCCAGGCAGTGGTGGCACACACCTTTAATCGCAGCACTGGGGAGGAGGAAACAGGAAGTGATATGACTGGGCAGAGACAGGAGCTCAAGCCTTCTTCTCCTTCGGTCTGAGGAGCTGGCGAGGTAAGAAGACTCTCTAGCAGCTGGCTCCTTTGCTTCTCTGATCTTTCAGCATTTATCCCTGGGTTTTTATTATCAAGACCCATTAGAATTAGTTGCTACAACAAAGGACTGAAATCAGAATGGAGCGGCACGGAGCACACGCTCCCCTTCCCCACAAAGGCACAAAGTTCAAGGGGGACAGAAAAGGGAAAGATGTGTTCTCAAAGTTTGCAGTTCTTTCAGATCACCTCCAAAATTATATCCAGGGCTGTAGCGATGGCTCAGTGGTTAAGAGCACTTGCTGCTCTTATAGAGGACCCAAGTTTGGTTTCCAGCTCCCACATCAGATGGCTTTCAACTGCCTATAACTCTAGTTCCATGGGCTCTGACATTGCTCTTCTGGACTTCATGGGCAGATACACACACACACACACACACACACACACACACACACACAAATAAAACTTGTAGAAATTATTTTAAATCTCATTATATAAACAGGCTACCTCAAACATGCTATGTGTTAGGATTCTGCCACTCCAGCTGCATGACCATACATGCGCAGTTCAGCAGCTAAGCCTTGGGTCTTACGTCTTGTATCATCAGTGCACTGAGTGATCAGGGCATGCATGGTGTAGCTCCATAAGCCTACTTGCGCATGTCCACAGGAATCCTTAAAAAGCCAGACACAGACTCCTCCTCTCTCTTCTCCGCTCTCTTCTCTCTCTCTCTCTCTCTCTCTCTCTCTCTCTCTCTCTCTCTCTCTCTCTCTCTCTGTCTCTCTCTCTGTCTCTCTCTCTCTCTCTCTCTCTCTCTCTGCACGTTTCTTTCCCAGGCCTGGTTCTTTTGTCCCACACACACACCTTCCTAATAAAGCACTGATACTGGGTTTTGTCATGTCTCATGACCTTTTCACTTGGTAACAGCACCACTTATCATTTTTAAAAACAACACTATGTAATTCAGACTGGCCTCCAAACTCAAAATGTTCCTGCTTGGCTCTCCTGAGCACTTGGGATGGCCTGTGTGAGGAAGCACTCCCTGCCCCTCCCTCCCTTTTACCAGAGCCCCCCCCACCCCACCCCGGGTTCACATCCTCAATCTGAACTCACTCTCTTCCTCAAGTTGCTATGGCTGCCATCTCCTCTCAGCTCCACAGGTGCCATGCTGTCTTTTCTGTTATTCCCAAGCTGCTGAGGATATAAGATTTTGGGCATGAGATACTCTCGCTGGACATGCTGTAGGGAAGCTAGCATTCACAGAATAGAGAGTGAACTAAAATCTGAGGAGTGGACACCACTGTTCTGAAGGGTGGAGCTTGCCCTGGAATGTCTCAATGCTGGTCTTCCTCCTCAGCCGGGCTCTCCCTCCCCTCTGTTCCCCGGTTTGGTAAATTTATCTCTCTTATTGCCTCCTATCAAAACCATGCCCTCCTCCTTTTAAAACAAGACCCATCACATTGCTCAGACCACACAGAAAAGGGGGGGGAGGGGTGTCTCTGAAAGGAGTGTGAGCTTGCATTTCTGTTTTTTAAAGATTCTTTTTTATTATTTGTATGTAGGAGGGTTGTTCTCAGGCCAAAAGAGAATACCAGATCCCCTGGAACAATCCCATGGTTGTTACCTACCATGTGGGTGGTAGAATCCGAACTCTAGTCCTCTGCAAGAGCAACAAGTGCTCTTAACTGTTGGGCCACCTCTACAAACACACATCCTTTTAAAAAAAGAAAAAAAAAACATTTGTGTGTGTGTGCGCTTTTGTGAGTCACAGCAGGCATGTAGACGTCAGAGACAATCTGTGAGAGTCCGGTTCTCTCTTTCCACCATGTGAGGCCTAGGGATCTAATTCAGGTCCCCAGGCTTGTGACGAGTGCCTTTAACTCTGACTCTTCCTCTTTTTTAGTTAGGCTGTTCCCTTATTACTAGTTGGTGGAAGATAAGAAAAGACACCAAGAGGTAGGACTTGAGAACAGGTCTAGAAACACAAAGACGTTGGGGAGGTTCTGTGCCTGGGAGAGCCAGGACAATGCAGGGAGTCCTCAGTCTGGACTGGGTTTAGGGGCTAGAAAACAGCACATTAGGAGGAAGAGAGTCCAATTATGGGAGAGGCAAAGGTGGGAAGGGCCCCTGGTTCCAGCAGGGAAGGACAAGCCGAAAGACCACGGGGAGCTCTGAAAAGATTTTAAGGAAACAGAGAATCTAAGGATATTTGAACCTCAGAAAAGACACGGTGTAAGGAGATACCATTTGTAGATTGTCAGAAGAGCAAACTTAAAATGACGTTGACGGGGTCAGGGAGATGGCTCAGTGGATAAAACCCTTGCCGAGGACCGGAGTTCGGATCTCCAGAACCCAAATAAGAGCCTGGGCAAGTGTGGCTATTGTAGTCCCAGAGCACTTAAGAAACAGAAACAAGGATCCCTGGAGAAAGCTGGCATGCTGGACTAGCTGGAATTGGCATGCTGGGTTCATCTAGAGATCCTGCCTCAATAAATAAAATGGAGGGTGAGCAAGGCAGACACACCCAACATCAAGTTTGAGCCTCTCTACACACACACACACACACACACATACGTAACCATACATATAGAAACATGTATACACATATGCACGCAAGGCACACACACCTGGGAAACAACAATTTTAAGTAAATAAAATGACATTGACCAAGGAGAGGGAAAACAAAGTGCTCTGATATGCTAATATGAATGGAATCATTTCAGAAGGATGCTGGACAATGTTGGGAGAGAGATAGAGAATCCCAGAGCCTAGAGCTACCTGAAGTCAGACTTTCTGATTTGATAAAACTGGCAGAGGTTGGGAGATCTGAACCAATAGGGAGATAAAGAGCACAGGTTCAGGGTCGCAAGTGCCAGCTCTCTTCCCCACCTTCTGCTCAGCGGCTTCTTATTTCGGAACCTCACACTGTCTGTGGCGGAAGGATTTGTGCCACAAAAAAAGTAGCAAGTGGTCCGAACAGGACTCCCTCCTCTCTCATGTCTGGTTTAAAAGCACGCTGCTACCTCGGTCAATCCACAACCAGCAACTGCAGGATTCCCCCAAGCAATAGCTACCCAGACATCCAATACCAGCTGTGTGTGCACTTGGAGGCCAGGGGACAAAACTGAGTGTCCCTCCTCACATGCTCTCAGCTTTTTTGTTGAGACCTGGTCTATCACTGTCCTGGAACTTGCCAAGTAAATTAGACTATCAGCCCAGGGATCTGCCCTCAATACATCTCTGGTACTGGATTTACAAGCATGCACATACACCATCTCACCCGACTCTTTCAAGGCTCTCTCTATGTAGCCCTGGATGTCCTGAAACTCGCTCTGTAGACCAGGCTAGCCTTGAACTCACAGAGATCTTCCTGCCTCTGCCTTCCGAGTGCTGGGATTAAAGGTGTGTTCCACTATACCTGGCTCACCCAGCTCTTCTCACAGGGAGTCTAATGAACAAGCTCAGGTGTTCATGCTCGCGTGGTAAGCTTTACTTCCTGAACTATCTCCCTAACCCAAAGACCGGCTGCTATAAGCCAAGTCTGCTGCTCTGTCCTGGACCTTGGAGCCTGCAGGACTTTTTAACCAAAGAAAGCAGAACTACATAGCTTCCTGTGTCCTAGGCCCATGCCAGTTCCTGCTTGATTTTCTACAGAAATGAAGGACTGGGGACAGTGGCTCTTCCTAGTTTCACAAACGCAGAGAAAATAGGAGAATGACACGGACAGGTAGTTGAACCTCCTCCCATGCGGGAGCAGAGGCCCCCATATGTCAGCCCTCTGACAGTCATAGCGTCCCTGTGACACAATTGTACTGCCTCCCCTAGAAGTTATAGAACCTGGTAAGGACTTAGATGCGGTCGAGGGAGAAGGAAGATTTGAGACTCACCCTTGGGTTTCAGGCTTAGATGCCTAGGTAGCCCATGTGAGATGTAGAACGTAAGAAATGAGGATCCACAGGGCATATGAGGGCAATAGTTCTGCTTGGGACCTGATGGGTTTGAAGTTCCAAGGAAGAGCAAACAGAGATGTTTAATAGCAACTACAATCGATGAGGTCTAAGGAGTTACTGGTTTATAGAAAGAGTTGAAGCGGTATGCCCACTCAGACAACACAAAGAGCTAAGCAAGGATACAAGGGAACAGCAACTCCCAGGAGGAAGAAGATCCAGGAGAATGCAGAGAGAATGCTACGGGAGGCGGGAGGAAACCAAGAGAAGTCCATGCTGTAGAGCAGAAGGAGGGATGCCGAGTGCTGCGAACAGCTTGAGACAGAATGGGGTCGAGGGGAGAGCCACCACAAGGTCCTGACAGCTGGTGGGATTGAAGAAGGAAATGGAGGGAGGTGAAGTTCAAGTCTGCATGTGCCCATGCCGTCAGGACCTCGTGGGCCATCAGGGGGCACTTGAGGTGTGTTCTCAATGCTATGGGAACTTGTCCGGGGAATTTACTACTCGAGTGAGAACACAGGATAGGCACGTTAAACATACCAAACTGGGGCCAGTGAGATGGTCCAGCAGGTAAGAGCACCTGCCTTGGAAACTCGATGACCTGACTTCAAACGCCAGATCCATGGTAGAAGGAGAGAACCAACTCTCAAAAGGTGTCCTCTGACCTCCACACACGTGCTATGACACACACATTTCACACTCATGCTAATAATAAATAAAACAAGTAAAAATTCCTTTTTTTAATCACCCAGGGGTGATTTTTAGGGCAGCATCTGCCCGTTGTGCAGGATCTCCAGCTCAGAGGGTAGTAGAGGGAAGTTAGTGGGAGCGGGTGCAGTGAGCCAAACACAGGATAGAGGAGGAGGGTTGGAGAGGGCTAAAAGTGTGCAGACTCAGGCCACAACATGTGCTCATCAACTGGATGTGGGAAAGAATCAAGTACTAATATTTAAGGCTTGAACACTGCATAGGTGGAAACGTCACTCACAAAGATGGCAAGATAGGGAAACAAAGGTACAGGTTTATCATAAATATGATTATTGAATAAATACTACAAATGTAATCAGTGAATACCACAAATGTAATTAATATCATGAATGTAATTAATGAATAGCATGAGTGTAATTAAAAAATAAACAAACAAATAAAAGGTACAGGTTTAGGGATAGGAGCCAGAATCCAGGCCTGCCTTTCTGCCTGCCTGCCTCCCTCCCTCCCTCCCTCCCTTCCTTCCTTTCAAGACAGAGTCTCTCTATGTAGCCCTGACTGGCCAGAAACATACTTGTAGAACAGGCTGGTCTTGAACTCACAAATATCCACCTGCCTCTCTCTCCCAAGTTCTGGGATTAAAGGCATGCTCTACTATACCAGGCTTCCCCCTCCAACCCCCACAACCCCCACAACACACACACACACACACACACACACACACACACATACCCTCGATAAGGGTTCTTTCACTGCGTTGCCAAGGCTAGTCTTAAACTCATGGACTCAAGTGATCCTCCCTCTTCGGCCTCCCGAGTAGCTGGGGTTTTGGGCAAGCAAGCACACGGAGCCTGGCCATTTGTTTCTGTGTTTGGCTTTTAAAGACAGGGTCTCGCCATGCAGCCAAGACTGATCTGGAATTGCTTATGCAGTCTAGGCTGGCCTCTGACTCACAGTCCTCCTAATTCCACCCTCTGTGAGCTGGGCTGATGGGCATGCGGTGCAGCTTGGACATATTAAATATGGTAGACACACAAGTAGAGGAGAAGCCAGCTCAGCAGGTAGCTACCCAACTCTGGAGCCCAGGAATGAAGTCACAGCTAACATCAGCATCCACCTCATACCAAAAGTCACCAAAAGTGAACACGGAAATTGTGTGTGTCCCCTCTCATGTGACTTGACTGAGCTTGGGTAGCTCTATGTTTGGGAAGAGGATGGAGGGCATTTAAAGCGTGACGACCTCTGACCTTTGTAATCTGGGAGCTAATCGGACTAAGGGCCAGACTCAGTACAACTGACGAGGAAATAGTGCCAGAAAAAAAAAATGAAGTCTGTAGAGGAACTCTAAAAGACTCCCATCCTTCCCCTGCCCAGCTCCTAAAACCGTTCGGTGAAATTCATTCACAAGGAGGAGGAAAGGAGGGGACGCTTTGGAGAACACTTGGTTTGCAGAGGCACCACTGGGAGTCCCAGTGATGCTGAAGAGATGAACATGGGTGTCAACAGGGTCCCGTATGCTCCTTCCCTCCAGGCCATCTGACCGCTCAGCCAGGAGTCAGAGCTTTCAGAGCCAGTACAGGAACCACCCACTGGTCCAGCACAGCCAGGAGAAGACCCGGCCCCCATGAAGAGATCATATATCCCCAACACACACACACACACACACACACACACACACACACACACACACACACACTATGACACGAGGCAGGCACAGCCAAAGAACTGAGCCCAAGTATTCCTCATTCTGAGCAAGCCAGACAGAAATACGGAAGGCCATGCTTTCATGCATGTTTTCATACATACACGTTACTGTGTACTGAATCATCTGGGAATTTTGGTAAATGGAGGGTTTGTGTGAGCAGGTCTGGGGAGGGCCTGGGATTCTGCATTCCTGACACATTCCCAGTACCTCTGTCACTGCTCTCTGTAGAGCACACACTAAGGTTGCTGAGGATACCACCTATGATGGACAGGCCATTTCCATCCAGGAGCATGGCTTGTTCATACACAGAGCCCCAGAACCTGTTAAGCTGGAAACAGCCACCACCAGGCACGTCTGTGAGGGAAACAGGCACTTCATGGCAGATTGTTCCAGGAGCACGGCATGACGGTTGGGCACGCAGGTTCTGAAGTGTCATCTCCTGCATCTTCCATCTTGCTGGGTACGTGACCTTGAGTAACCTTTTAACCTCACTATGTCCCAGCTCTCTCGTCTTCCTGATGGAAATAAAAGTACTGTATGGACGTTGAGTCGACACATACAGCATGGTTAACACTGTTTTGACGGCTGTATGCTCTTCCACAGTAGTTCACGCACCCACACAGGCAATTATATACCACCATGTCCCTACCAAAAGAAGGCTCCTGTCTTCTCTTTCGAATTCCTCTTACCCTCCTGCCCACTCCCCCTCCCCTGGCCCCTGGCCCCTGGCGTGTGGTCTGGATGGGCCCCAGAGGGGCAGAGACAGGGGCAGGACGTGGGGCTGTATCTGACAGGAACCTGAGGGGCTGGCCCGGGAGGGGATTGGGGCCCAGCTTCCTGAAGGGAGGATGGGCTAAGGCAGGCACACAGTGCCGGAGAAGATGCCCTCTTGGGCCCTCTTCATGGTCACCTCCTGCCTCCTCTTGGCCCCTCCAAACCAGGCACAAGTCACCAGCCAAGGTGAGGTGTATAGAGGGTGGAGATCATCCATGCTCAGGCAAAAGGAGCCCTGGGAGGGGATGAAGAGCCCTGGGAGGGGACATAGAGCAAGAGACTCCCACTGGTCCCCCACTCTTACCCACAAACATGACGGGAAAAATCCAGAGCCCAACCCCCCAACTGTTTCTCAGATGTCTTCTTGCTGGCCTTGGGCACAGAGCCCCTGAACTGCTTCTCCCAAACATTTGAGGACCTCACTTGCTTCTGGGATGAGGAAGAGGCAGCACCCAGTGGGACATACCAGCTGCTGTATGCCTACCCAGGGTAGGTTCTGGACTGTCCCCCCCCCCAGTGCCCATTTATCTGTCCCTGTATTTAGCTGAGTCACACTCTTGGCGTCCCTGTCTCTGGCCCTATCAGAGGATTACACCAAATGCATGCCCAATACATAACCACTCTACAAATGGCCCAGCTCAAGCCCCCACAGAGCCCCGAATCACACTTACTGCAAGCAGCAAGAAGAAAACGGCAATACTGGAGACGGGAATTGGGCATGGGTTCGACCTGAGTCCTCGGGGATGAGCGTGATGACTGTGTAGGTGGAACCTCTCCTGTGCCGACAGAGAGAAGCCCCGTGCGTGTCCCCTGCATTCCCAGAGTGTGCCCACCTTGGGGACCCGATACGTGTGCCGGTTTCCAGCCCAGGATGAAGTGCGCCTCTTCTTTCCTCTGCACCTCTGGCTGAAGAATGTGTTCCTCAACCAGACTCTGACCCAGCGGGTGCTCTTTGTGGATAGTGTAGGTAAGAGCATCTCTGCCACGCTGCCCCTCCATTTTCTGCCTGCTAAAGCTCCCAGAATCAGACTTGCCTGTAGTCTGCCAGGACAATGTGGGTACCCTTCTCTATCAGATTCCCAGAGGTATCTCAGGACTCCCCCCTTATTATTCCTCCCAGCCTTGGCACCCAGAATTAGACTTCTCCCATAAAGCACTTCACAGCAAAGATACCTTGCTCCTCTCGTTAACATATACATTTACTTACCTATTCAACCGCCAGATCGCTGATGTGTGCCAGCCGACAAGGAGACAGGGATGAAAGGAGGTCCCTGCTTTAAGAAGCCCAAATCTAACAAACCTTTACACCATATCGAACTCATTATTCTCAAGAGAATGGAGAACAGGACAGGCAGCTCCCCGCTCCTTCCTCCCCTCCATGGAAATGAGAACCGGTGTCTTTTTAAATTCAGAGTAGTTCTATTCAGCCTTCAGACCCCTCTCTGCAGTCCATGGGTTGAACCATAGACTGGCACTCAGTGATTCGATGTGCCTTGTCTTGCCCTCAGGCCTGCCAGCTCCTCCCAGTATCATCAAGGCTAGGGGCGGGAGCCAACCAGGGGAACTTCAGATCCATTGGAAGGCCCCTGCTCCTGAAATCAGTGATTTCTTGAGGCATGAACTCCGCTATGGCCCCACGGACCCCAGCAACTCCACTGGCCCCTCAGTTATGCAGCTGCTCTCCACAGAAACCTGCTGCCCCGCTCTGTGGATGCTGAATCCGGTTCCTGTTCATGGCCAGCCTCCATGCGTTCAGCCTACAGTGCCCCAGCAGCATGGACCGATGAGGACCTCCCCAACTGGAGAAGTAGTTTAACTTTCTCCTCCTCCTCCTATTTCCTACCCCAATGTGTCCCCTGGAAAAGAAAGGTCACAGTTAGGGGATCCTGGACTGGGTTGGTCTTTGAGGAGCCAGTGTAGACTCTGACTAGCTTTCAGGAACCCTGTCTAGGGCTCTCCCACTTTGGATCATTCACACTACCATAATTGGAGGCTTTCAGACCTCCAAATTGAGACTTCATAAAAATCCCTAAACACAACTCAAATTTTGTCATCCCAGCCCCTGCCCTGTGTGCATATCTTTGCAACAAGGAGCCCCGTTTTGCACTGTGGTTCAAGTCCTAGGTCTGTGGGCTATCTCAGCTGAGAAGCAAGCCTGGGATTTTCCTCCCCAGGCTCCGTCTCTGACAGTGAAGGGTGGAAGCTGTCTCATCTCAGGGCTCCAGCCTGGCAGCTCCTACTGGCTCCAGCTACGCAGTCAACCGGATGGGGTCTCCCTTCGTGGCTCCTGGGGCCCCTGGTCCTTTCCTGTGACTGTGGACCTTCCAGGAGATGCAGGTGGGTCAGTAAAGGAATGAGGAGCTGGGGAAGGGGTTAAGAAAGTTCTCCACGGAGGCTTAGACTGGGAACCACGGTCATTCCGGATGACCTCAAACCTGTCATTGCACAGGACAACTATGTTCAGTAAGAGAAGAAAGAATAGGTAAGAATGTTCTGCTATGTGTGTAGAGACAATTTAGGGACTCTGAGTAAGAACACGAGGCCCTCTTCTTTGACCACAGCGGCGATTGGACTTCAGTGTTTTACCTTGGACCTAAAGAAGGTTATCTGTCAGTGGCAGCATCAAGACCACACTCGCTCCCAAGCCTTCTTCCACCACAGCAGAACACGGTGCTGCCCCACAGACAGGTAAGACCAGAACTGTCGGCTGAGTTTGAACCTGCAGGTCAACATCGTCAACATGAGTCCTCTTCACTTGCTTACCTTGTCCCCTCCAGGCGCTGTTCTCTGTTCTCTCATACTCCAATGAGTGTTTTTATTGTCTCATCCTCTCTTTGTTTCCGCTGGGAATGGCTTGGTTTCATCAGACTTAAATACCTCATCTAGACTCTTGAGACAGCCTATCAGGCAAGTCCAACACAGGGCCCAAAGGACAACTATGACCGTGGCCCAACACAAAATCGTCAACTTACTTAAAACACGCAGGTTTTTTGTAACCCAACTGGGTGGGGCTTAAGTTTGAACTTTATATATAACAAGGTGGTCCCACCATATCAAAAGTCAGACGTCCTTGGCAATTCTATCCACCTTCGGCTTGTTCCCCATGATGCTAACCTGCCACACTGCAAATCTTTGTGAAACTTGCTGGTCACCTCTGCTACTCTAGTATGTACTGCAGTGTCCTGGGATCTGGGATCTGGGATCTAGTAACCTCACCTTCAAGGACGTCTACCAAACCTCCCTGATCCTTCATCCTTGCTAAAATCAATCTGTTACCATGTTGTTGGTTTTGCAAACTAAGTGTGCCCAGAATCTGATCACGGTTTTGTCACCGCCATGGCCCTATCACAGTCCATCAGGCTGGGGAGATAGATGATTGGTAAAGCACTTGAATAAGGCCCTGGGTTCAATCCCCAGTACTGGGGGGTGGGGGATTATTATCTTCCCACTTGTTCACTACAAAGAGTCCTTCACATAGGAACTGGAGAGATTTAGAAGCTCCGAAACGAACAGAACACCCCCTGCTTTAAAACCCTTGATAAGTTCCTGTTGATCTTAACAAAGTCTGCTGTAGTGCCGTATGTTTTGGACTATCTGACTGTTCCATGTGACTTTGGCTTCATCTATGCTACACTCAGTTGAGCTCTCCCTTCCAGCACTGGTTCTGTGCCCCATATTCACCTCTTTTTTCTGTTCTGCTGGCCTTTGATGTACCGCTCATCTGTCTCTCTCCTCTTGACTTTCACTTACCCTTCCGAGCTCAGGAACCTCATCTGTCCTTCTCTATTACATCCAATAGCGTATTTATGCATTAAAATTTTTATTTACTTTGCCACAGGGGTCAAGGGCACATGTGTGGTATGGCATGAGTGTGGAGGTTAGAAGACAACCTGAGGGAATCAATCGGTTTTATTCTTCCACCATGTGGGTTCTGGGGATTGAACCTGGGTTGTCAGACTTGGCAGCAAGTGTCCTTACCCGCTGAGCCATCTTGCTGGCATGTTTATACATGCTTGTTGTACTACATAACTCTGCTTTTTCTGTTGTTTTTTGTTTTGGTTTTTCAAGACAGGTTTCGAGACTTGATTTGTAGACCAGGCTAGTCTTGAACTCATAGAGGTCTGCCTGCCTTTGCCTGCTAAGGACTGGGATTAAAGGCGTGAGACACCACCACCCAGTCTCTCCTTTTTAAACACTACTCTTGGATACAGTTGAACGTTTACCCTTCATGTGATTATTTAATCAAAAACCCTGAGCATGGTGGTACATACCTATAATCCCAGGACTAGGGAGGTAGAGGCAGGAGGAACAGAGGTCAACCCTAGCTACATACTAAGTTTAAGGACAGCCTGGGCTATGTGAGACTGAGTCTCAAAACAAAGTAACACAGAAAATTCTCCCTCAGCTCTCCAGTTGAAAAACACTGTCCTTGACTATATGTGGACATGACAAAAATCAGCATCCCTTTTTACTCACCTGTATATTCTTGCCTACCATAGTGGGGGGAGGTGGAGGAATGACCAGATAAAGCCATTGCCGAGCAAGCTTGAGGATCAGACCTTTAGGAGCCATGCAAAGCTGGGCACAGTCGAACACATCTGTGATCCCAGTGATGGAGAGACTGAAGGATCCTTGGACATTCAAGGGCTAGCCTG
The DNA here is from genome assembly GCF_004664715.2 of Peromyscus leucopus. Lineage (NCBI taxonomy): Eukaryota > Metazoa > Chordata > Mammalia > Rodentia > Cricetidae > Peromyscus > Peromyscus leucopus. The sequence goes on along the minus strand of NC_051064.1, from coordinate 119,903,088 downwards.
CTGTACATAGCAGAGAAAAAAGCCAGGAGATCCTGTCTCAAACAAGGTGGACGTTGAAGACCAACACATGACAATGTCCTTTGACCTCCGTGTGTGCACTCACACTCATACAAATGTGCATACATACATGTACACACATACACAAGAACACATATGCAAAAAAAAAACCCTCAATAAATAAATAATGAAAAAGTCATTCTTAAGAGCTTTGCTGTGCCGGGTAGTGGACAGTGTTAGTGCACAGCTTAAATCCTAGCATTTGGGAGGCAGAGGCAGGAAGATCTCTGTGAGCTCAAGGCCAGCCTGGTCTACAGAATTCCAGAACAGCCAAGGCTACACAGAGAAACCCTGTCCTGAAAAACAGAACAAAACAAAAAGCAATGTTTAATCTTTAAATATAAATTATATCATACTATATATGTGTGCATGCATATAATTTGTTTTATTTATTTACTTACTATTGATTTTGAGACAGGATCTCACTATGTAACTCAGGCTGGCCTGGAACTTGCTCTGTAGACCAGGCTGGCTTCAAACTCTCAGAAACCCACCTGCATCTGCCTCTGCCTCTGGAGGGGTGGGATTAACTCTGCCCAGCTTTGTTCTCATTTTTGTTTCTGTGATGCTGAGGACAGGATCACAGGCTGAGTGAATACTGTACTACTGCGCTATTCCCTGACAACCTTAAAAGGTTCGGTAGCTTACCTTTTCACTTACATGTTTTTTGGAACTCAGTCCAAAAGAAGCGGCTCATTCTTTTAAATGGCTGCACAGATTTTCATAGTGTGGAGGTCTAATCCATGTGTGGATTTAAGGCGACAAAATCAAATTGGAGCCGGGAATAGCCTTTAATCCCAGCACTGGGGAGATAGGCCAATCAACTGCAGTTCTAGGCTAGCCTGGTCTACAGAGCGAGTTCCAGGACAGTCAAGGCTACACAGAGAAACCCTGTCTCAAAAAACAAAACAAGCCGGGCGGTGGTGGCGCACGCCTTTAATCCCAGCACTCGGGAGGCAGAGGCAGGCGGATCTCTGTGAGTTCGAGGCCAGCCTGGTCTCCAAAGCGAGTTCCAGGAAAGGCGCAAAGCTACACAGAGAAACCCTGTCTCGAAAAACCAAAAAAAAAAAAAAAAAAAAAAAAAAAAAACAAATAAAATCAATCAGTTCTTTTACCCAAATTTTCTCTTGCTCTATTTTATCATGAACTCAATTTTCACACCTAAGTTGCCCTGGACTTTTCTCCTTCCTATACCCTCCAGGCCTAATCAGAAATAGCCGTGTTAAAACAAAAAGTTCTTGCATCATTTCTTTCATTCAGTCTCCACCATGTTCTCACCTTTATTACTTTGCACATGAAAATCCCAACAATGCCCTAATGGATTTCTCTGCTTCTCCTCTCTCCTCCCAAATCCTCTCTACACACAGCAATTAGAGGGGTCTTCTAAAATACAGTGTAATTATGACCCTTCCCTGTTTAAGATATTTGAGAGTTTTCCTAACTATGAGATTAAGTTCAGGCTCCTGCAATAATCCCCATACTTTGGGGGCTGAGGCAGGAGAATCACCTCTAGCTCCAGGCACGCCAGAGCTAGGTAGTGTGAGACTCTCTTACCCCTCCCCGCCCCTCAAAAAGTTCAAGCTCCTTAAAGAGGCAGTCCATGGCAGGGTCTGCAGTCGAGTTTACCACTTACTAGCAGGCCCTCGGACCTAAAACCATTCCTCATTCTGAACCATTTAGAATCCCCCACCCCAACCACACCACCCCCATCACAGTCAGGAGGCAGAGGCGGGCAGATCTCTGTGAGTTCTAGGCCAGCCTAGATCTACAGAACGAGTTCCAGGACACTCAAGGCTGTTGCACAGTGAAACCCTGTCTTGAAAAATCAAACCAGAGAGAGGGGGAGAGAGAGAGAGAGAGAGAGAGAGAGAGAGAGAGAGAGAGAGAGAGAGAGAGAGAGAGAGAGAGAGAATTTTCCCCACAGCACAATACTCCCTTTATGTCTGCACAGCATGTGCCTGGAATTGTCCCCCTACCTCACCTATTTATAGTCTGAGCCTCGGTGTAAACACTAGCTCAGCCAGGAAGCGTTCCTTGACCCTCCCTCCCAGTTAGATGTTCTGCTGTGATCTCTCCCGTCCTCGGCCAGTGTTCCACACAAAAACACATGGCTGCTTGTTTTTGTGACTTGTCCATTGACATGAGGACTCCCTCAAGATTATTTTTCATCTATATGCTGTCCAGGCCTGGCACACTGCTTGGCACAGGAGTATCAACTGTTTGTTGATTAAGTGGGTGGACGTTAATACAAAAGGGTCATACAAGAATGACCGTTTTAGGAATGGTAAGTCACCAAGGGATTACAATCAAGAGGAGGCATTTGAGACCGGCCTGAGCTATGTGTGAGAGAGACCCTGCCTCCAAAAGTGCACACCTTTAGTCCCAGCAATCAGAGGCAAGTGCATCTCAAATTCAAGGCCAGCCTGGTCTACATAGCAAGTTCCAGGCCAGTCAGAACTACATAAGGAGACCCAGTCTTTAAAGAAAGAAAAAAAGAGAGAGAGGGAGAGAGAGAGAGAGAGAGAGAGAGAGAGAGAGAGAGAGAGAGCAGCAACATGCCCCCCAATTAAAACTTACTTTTTTTTTTCTTTTTTCTTTTTTTTTCTGGAGCTGAGGACTGAACCCAGGGCCTTGCACTTGCTAGGCAAACGCTCTACCACTGAGCTAAATCCCCAACCTCAGAATTTACTTTAACCCAGGCAAGCAATAATGGTGGCTTTACTTCATGTGGCCATGGCAAATGTCAAAATAGATTGTGATACATTCTGGGTATTAGCAGATCAGCAGTTTTGGGAAGCAAATTCTGGAAGCAATGTCAGAGGAACAAGAACAAAATTAAAAATACAAAGATATTTGCTTCTAGAATGATAAAGTCTCTTTCATCTCGGAAACAGCCTGCAAAGTAGGTACCAAAATATGGCCTCAAAGGAGGGGAACTGGAGCAGAGATAAATCACACCATAATTGGCCCAAGGTATGCACTAGTAGGCTGAGGTCTGAACTCTATAGACTATGTTCTTTTAGCTTTGTTCATGTCTTATTATTATTGTTATTATTGGTGTTATTATTAGGTTAGTACACAAAGTCACAGATTTCATCATATAACCACGTTATTTTCACATATCATGCCTGCCTTTTCCTCAGAGAAAGAGGCTAGACCTCACGGCATAATGGCAGAGAGAGCCCTAGAGGTCCAAGGCGCATAGAGAGGACTTCAATTATGATCCATGCAGGACACAGGGCCTGTGTGTTAGGGAGGATGGGGAGTGGTCTCTGGGGCAAGTCTGATTCAACGACTCTCTCGGCTTGATTCTTAGGGATCCTACCTGGGAGAAATGTGAAGAGGAAGAGGAAACAGAGCCAGGATCACAGCCTGCTCTGTTCTCCCGCTGCCATTTCAAGTCACAAAATGACAGTGTTATTCACATCCTTGTAGAGGTGACCACAGCCCAAGGTGACATTCACAGCTACCTGGGCTCACCTTTCTGGATCCACCAGGCTGGTAAGAACCTTCCTTCTCGTATCCCCACATAATTCCCGCCTTCATCAAACAACTAGAAGGCCTGAGACTTGAACTCTAAAGCTACATTCTTTCATCTTCGCTCATGTATTACTATTATTATCGTTATTATTATTATACCAGCTCTGACATTTCTGACCCATGGCCCTGGTGGCACGATGCCTAATGCAACAAAAGGGCTTAGTGCCGTCCCTTTTGGAACCCTACAGTGCTCCTCCCCACCCCGAGTCTGCGCTGGAGAGAGGTCTCAAGCGGGAGGCTGGAATTGGAGTGGCAGCACCAGTCATCCTGGGCAGCTCAAGAGACCTGCTACCAGCTCCGATACACGGGCGAAGGCCATGAGGACTGGAAGGTACCATGCAGCAACAGATGCCGGTGGAACACCGCACACGGCATTCCCCATGCCAACGCCGTCTCAGTCTCAGTATCTGGGCTTGTACATCTCTGTTTATCTGATTCAATGGTATCTAAATCCCTCTGGGGCATGTGGCGCCATGGGCTACCTCGTGTGAACTGTTCTCTCCCTGTGCTGGAGGTGTTTCTCAGTGGCAGAGCACTCACCTAGCATGCCAAAGGCCCCAGGTTCCACCCCAGAACCATTAAATAAAAAGTTCTTTGCCTGTGGGATGGCAGCCTCCCCCATCGCCTTCCTACCTCTCAGACTGAGTTTTATCTCTTCTTCCCTGGCTCCTCCTTGTCTACTCTTTCAGGAAATGTTGTTCTTTCTAGCACCCCATCCAAAATGCTCTCTCCTAGATAAATACGTCTCCTCTGCCTAGGTGAGTGGTTCAGCCCTGTGGTTTTAATGACTATGCATTAACTACACTTTAACAACCCCAATTTTATCATTCTAGACCCCATGTGGAAAGAGATTTAAGCACCACATAAAAATTACCTAAATTTTTGAAGTCTCCTCATTAGTGAAATGGGGAGAAAGCTACCTGCCTTGGAGTTGGATAAAAATGAAATATAAGGGCTGGAGAGATGGCTCAGCAGTTAGCAGTACTTGTTTCTGCAGAGAACCCAGGGTCAGTTCCCAGCACCCACATGGTAGTTTACCCATAACTCCAGTTTCTCCTCAGGGAGTCTGAGGGCCCCAGATACATAGTTATGCACATATGTATATGCAGACACTATACACATAAACATTCATACACATAAAGTAAATATAAAAACTCTTAATATCTAAATTCCTGGCATATAGAAAGGTACTCAATACACAAACATTGTTTTTATTCTCAGTTAACATGTATCTGTACCAGACAATCCTAGTACTTCATCCCCAACAGATCAGATGCAATATATCCAAAGCTAAATGCATTGTCCTCTGCAGTTGTACTACATTTTACTAGTTATAGCTCATACTATACTAGTTTGATACTATACTATCTCAAAATACCAGTTTTTACCAGACATAGCTCATATACAATAATATATACAAACCTTAAATATAGCATTAATTTTTCATGTCTATGCCATACATGTAGCCAATTTGTCAGTTACCCAGATCTACAGAATATAACATATACAAAACTTCATTAGATTCTTATGCCTCCTACACTTGCCCTGCACAGTAACAAAGCTGGCCACTATCTCGGCATAACTCCTCTGACTGTAAACTTTATAATGTAGACCTGTATGCTATTTTTATTTTTAAACTTACTCCTCTCAGCACTGACAGTGGAGCCACCTCTTACCCAAGCCTAGAAGCATCTTTGATTCTTCCTTTCTCCTTCCCCTCTCCTATTTATCAACCAGTAATTTGAATAATGTATCAAACACTCCTCCTAGTTTTCGCTTTGACCGTCTGCACTCTTGGCACACTAAACTAGTTAGTTGTTTGTTTGTTTGTTTGTTTGTTTTTCGTGACAGGGTTTCTCTGTGTAGTTTTGGTGCCTGTCCTGGATCTCGCTCTGTAGACCAGGCTGGTCTCAAACTCACAGAGATCCGCCTGGCTCTGCCTCCCGAGTGCTGGGATTAAAGGCGTGCGCCACCACTGCCCGGCTACACTAGTTAGTATTAAGTGTTTCATTGTGCTCCCATGGTGCCTTGCACTAATTAACTGTGATCTGCCTACCTCTTCAGATGAAAATGTATTTCACTTAACTTTGTCTCTAGCGCCTAGCTCAATGTCTGGCATACGCTAAGCAACTCAAATGTTTGCTAAGTATATAATAGTATCCCTGCTTGCACAAAATAGTGTTTGTGGCCCTAGCACTTAACACAAATCTGGTGTCCTCTGCGCTATAGAACTTGTGGCACGGTCTGTGTGGCTCTGAGAGTCCGATCATGTCTCTAAGAGGGTCCAAGGCCTGATCAGTGAGGGTAGTGAGCGCCTGTAGCCGGTCCCCACATCTTGTGGCAGGATGCACAGCTCTGTGAATTCCCAGGCGTGATCTCAGGCAGGGCTTTCGATCCTGCACGCCTCTGTGGATGAGGCTCTTTGTGCGGATCCCCGACCCCTCCACGCTTCTTCCCTCAGGTGCTGGAGCCGTCTCTCGGAGCCCGGGGAGGGACCCTGGAGCTGCGCCCCCGAGCTCGCTATAGCTTACAGCTGCGCGCCAGGCTCAACGGTCCCACCTACCAAGGCCCCTGGAGCGCCTGGTCTCCTCCAGCTTGGGTGGACACCGGATCAGAGACTGGTGAGAATGGGCGGGGCCGAAGCTGGTCTAAGCCGCGTGGGGGGCGTGGTTAGACTATGGGCGGGACGATGGGCCGGCTCGGAGTTCCCTGGGTCTCAGTGCGGTGTTGGGTGCTGGGGAGGCTGAGGGTGGAGCCAAGGCAGGGGCTGGCACGCCCCCAGGCGGGGCCGAGGATCAGCCGAGGTCAGAAGCTTTTTGTCGCCTAGCTTGGATCTCCTTGGTGACCGCTCTGCTCCTGGTGCTGTGCCTCAGTGTCCTCCTGGGTCTGCTGCTGCTGAAGTGGCAGTTTCCTGCGCACTACAGGTACCGCCCTTGCCAAGAGGGTGATGGGGTGTGGTCTCTGCAAGGCCAGTGGCCTCTGAACAAGTATTCTGGAGTCACTTGATGACACCGCTCTCGGGACCTCGGAACATCCACACCTACCGCTTCACGCATGCCTCTGGGAGTGGCACCTTCTTACACTCTAGCCTGGTCACTCTGTGGATACCTCCAACAGCCCCACCTCCTGGATGCTCACTTAGTGACAGGGCTACTGTCCAACCTTGGCCCAAATAAGCGTTCTTGCGGGCGTCTTCCCATCCCCACCCACCTAGTTGGCCTTGAGGTCTGGTCTTTCCACCTCAGGAAATGGATCAAACAATGCTTTCTTTCTCTGGCCCCGCACACTACCTGACTCGTTGAAATAGTGCCTCCTCACTCCCCTTCCTCACAAACTAAATGCACACAAACCTATGGTGACCTGCCTAACTCCTTCAGAAGATCCCCAGGATAGAACCCAACAAGGCTCTACAGAAATCTCTTTTACCCTGTATAATCAGCCTTGCCAAAGTCCTGTTTTATCCACAGTAGGCTGTTTTACTGCTCAGTGCCTTTGTACACAGTGTCCTGCTGCCTGGAATATCCTCTTTGGCTGACTACCCATTCATCTTTAAACAACTTTCTTCACTAACGCGTAACCTTTCCTGACCTCCTCACTGGCTGCTCCTTTGTGCTCCCATAGTGTTTTCCTGCATTAATTGATTTATTTGGTGCGAGCCGTGTTGAACCCAGGGTTCACGCATGCTAAGCACGTGCTTTGCCACTGTCCTACACTTCACAGCCCAGCATTTATTCCTGTACATGTCTTCCCCATCATACCTTACTTGGTCATTTTTAAATCCTCAGTATAGTGCCTGCCAAGTAGAAGGCCCTTGAATAAATGTCATAATGAATGACTCATTTATGTGAGGACTGAGGAGAAATTATAAACCTAAAAAAAAAATTCACACAGCCTCAATCATTCCGTTGGCACTGTCTGTTGATTCTTGAACACCTAGCTCAGAAGTCAAAGTGGAGAGTGTGTTTTGGTTATAGGCTAGACTAGGTGCCCCTCTCCTGGACTCCACACCTCAGTTTGAAGTTTTTTTGTTTGTTTGTTTGTTTTAAACAGGATCTTACTTGTATCCCAGGCTGGCCTGGAACTCACTGTATGGTCCAGCATAACATCAAGCTCATTGCAATCCTTATACCTCAGCTCCCCACCCCCACCCCACCCTGCCCTACCCTGAGTCCTAGGATTATAGGCATGAGCCATCATGCCTGACTTTCTTTGAACTTCAGTCTGCCTTTGAGTAAGAGCAAAGGAGAATGGAGCCTCTTTTCAAGGTAGCCATATCTGGGGAAAAAAAATGTGGGCAGAGAAAGGGAAGAGGTGGTGGAGGTCATGGAAGAGGCTGGATAGATACCTTTGGCGGAAGCCCTTTAACATGAAAATCTGGGCAAGGAGTTGGAAACTTCCCCAATATTCCTTAATTTGTACTCTTCCCAGACAACCTTCTGCGGCAACATGGCAAGAAGCTCCCCTCTTTCTTCCTTCACTCTTGCAATTTCTCAGGCACCTACTGTGGACTCAAGGCAAGGGGTAGAGATGGGGAAAAATAGACAATCTTCAAGCTCTCACGGAGCGTGTGTTCTGGAGGAGTAAGATAAGAACAAACTACCATAACAATACGATCAATATATAGTAAGTTAAGAAAAACAGGCCGGGCCATGGTGGCGCACGCCTTTAATCCCAGCACTCAGGAGGCAGAGCCAGGTGGATCTCTGTGAGTTCAGGGCCAGCCTGGTCTACAGAGCGAGATCCAGGACAGGCACCAAAACTACACAGAGAAACCCTGTCTCGAAAAAACAACCAAAAAAGAAAGGAAGAAAGAAAGAAAGAAAAAAGAAAGAGAGAGAGAGAGAAAGGAAAGAGAGAGAAAGAAAGAAAGAAAGAAAGAAAGAAAGAAAGAAAGAAAGAAAGGAAGGAAGGAAGGAAGGAAGGAAGAAAGGAAGAAAGGAAGAAAGAAAGAAAGAAAGAAAGAAAAAGAAAGAAAGAAAAAGAAAAAGAAAACAACAGACTATGAGCCAGAGAGAGGGTGATGGGGAAGGAAGATGTGCTGGTGTGGGCAGTGTTGGGGAAGGCCAGCATGCTGTGATGATGGCCCGTCTCTCCAAACTTCGCTCTCTGCCTCACTGTCTCCCCTACTTCCCACTTTGGTACCTCCTCATCACTCCCAGCTCAGTCCCGAGTCACATTTCTCTCTCTTCCTTCTCTGGTAGAAGACTGAGGCATGCTGTGTGGCCCTCCCTTCCAGACCTACACCGGGTCCTAGGCCAGTACCTTAGAGACACTGCAGCCCTAAGTCCTGTGAGTACGCCCCAACTCTCCCTCCTCCAGTCACCCCACCACCAATGACTCTTGTTCCCACAATGCAACTTGTTCATGGTCTTTGCTTAGACATGTGCTATCCGTAGGTGTTACTCCCTAGCCTAATTATTATTATATAATCCAGCCCACCCCAAACCCTAAGATCAGCTCTAACTCAGCTCAGCTCTTGTTTTGCTTTTTTTTTTCCCCCCAAGACAAAGTTTCTTTATATAACAGTCCTGGCTGTCCTGGATCTCGCCCTGTAGACCAGGCTGGCCTCAAACTCACAGAGATCCTCCTGCCTCTGCCTCCCAAGTACTGGGATTAAAGGTGTGCACCATGCCTGCCTAATCTAGCTCCTTTTGCTCATCTCTCTCAGCCTAAGGCCACAGTTACCGATACCTGTGAAGAAGTGGAGCCCAGCCTCCTGGAAATCCTGCCGAAGTCCTCAGAGAGAACTCCTTTGCCCTTGTGTTCCTCCCAGCCTCAGATGGACTACCGGGGACTGCAACCTAGCCTGAGGACCATGCCCCTGTCTGTGTGTCCACCCATGGCTGAGTCGGGCTCCTGCTGCACTACCCACATCGCCAACCACTCCTACCTACCACTAAGCTATTGGCAGCAACCCTGAAAGCGGTTCCCTCGCTACCGTAGATACATACTAACTTCTCCACCCTTAACACCATCCATTCTGTTTACCCATCACCTTGGGTTTTATAACACTGGTCTCTCCATACTGCTGCTGACAAATCCAGAGCCCTCTCTCCACAGCCACTACTATATTAGGCTCCTCGGGCTTTTTTTTTTTTTTTTTGAGGCAGGGTTTCATTATATAGCCCTGATGACCTATCACTAGCTATATCGAGAAGGCTGGCCTGAAACTCAGAGATCTGCCTGCTGTAACTAAAGGTTCCATGCCCGTAACTTCTTAACAAACTCTTGGGGGAACAAAGTCTCTATTTCCCCACCTCCCATTGACCCTTTAGAGTGAGTTCCCCTACTACCACACTGCTAATGAAACTGCAGGCCAAGTTCATGTCAAGCCTTTTAGTTATGGGATCCAATAGGGTCTTGTTGGTCATCCATTTATTTGATCTCTCAGCATTTTCCTCCACCCTGGTTCTGCTCCTGCCTCACTGAGCACACCAGCGGTAGAACCAGCTCAGGAGCTAAGCCAGGTTCCGTGCTGTCTTTCACACCTGCTAGCTGCGCAAACTTAGGCAAATAGCTGAAAGCCTTCCAGCCTTTCCCTCTCATCTACAAAGCACGACAAAACTAGAACCCCACAGACCTGCGAAAACAATTGAGAGCACATTGGCAAAGACATGTTAACCACTTAATGTACCCCAACTAGTGTCCTAATTATTTCTTCTCCATCTCCTATTCTGGCCTTTATTATGTGATGATCATTAAAAAGTTCCTGTCTCGACAGGCAGTGGTGGTGCACGCCTTTAATCCCAGCACTCGGGAGGCAGAAGTAGGCAGATCTCTGTGAGTTCGAGGCCAGCCTGGGCTACAGAGTGAGTTCCAGGAAAGGCGCCAAAGCTACAGAGAAACCCTGTCTCAAAAAAATTTTTTTTAAAGTTTCTGTCTCCAGCCCAGACTTCTAGTAAAGTGCCCATGATGCTCTGTGTGACTTTTTACATGTGTGTTTCTTGCTATTGGATAGTGAGTCATGAGGGTGAGGATTTGTCCTTTTCCCCCAACACCTTGAATACTATTTGGGGCATGATAGGTAATAGACCTTCAATAAATACTGTCTAAATTAATGAAAATCTTTCTAAATGATGTTTCCTTAATTCCATGCCAACTTCCTTCATATTTCAAGCCACTCTTATGCAATGGTAAATAAACTTAAACCACTCAAGCTACAGATTCCTCTAAGCCATTGAATTTCTCAATCAAATGTTATCATGTTTGGGTCTTTGCTGGTTCCAAATATACCCAGTTTGTTAGTCAAGGTCTTGGCAGGGATAGATGAACAAACTGGGTAATCTGACAAGCTAATCTAATTTTTTGTTTGTTTGTTTGTTTTATTTTGTTTTTTCAAGACAGGGTTTCTCTGTGTAACAACCCTGGCTGTACTGGAACTCACTTTGTAGACCAGGCTAGACTTGAACTCATAGAGATCCACCTGCCTCTGTCTCCTGAGTGCTGGGATTAAAGGCGTGTGCCACTGCTCCCAGTCAATTTGACAAGCTTACTATAAGGCACTTTTACAAAGGGGAGGGTAAGATTTTTAGAAAACCACCAAGGACTAGTCCCTTGTACCATGGGGCTAATAACAAAGCTGGTACCAACCTTAGGCATCAAGCAGTATGGGAGACAGGAGACCTAGAGGGAACACCTACAGACAGGCCTGCCTTCAGGAGGAGGGAGCCGAGGAATAAAGGGTTCAAGTGCCCAGTTTAGAGTCTCTTGGAATAGACAAATGGCAGGGGATGAATTATGGATATACTGTATTCCATTGTTTGCCACAACTTTATCCTTCTCTTCGTCGATCCAGAGTTGATTCACAGGGTGGATATCAGAGGATTTCCTAGAGCTTTAGCTTCTGTTTCGTTTCTATGGGAGGATATTGGTAAATTGTGTCCTCTGTTTCCAAAATCCAGATGTTGAGGTCTGAAACCCAAGTACCTCAAATGTGATTTGTTTGGTTGGTTTTGGTTTTTCACGACAGGGTTTCTCCATGTAGTTTTGGTGCCTGTCCTGGATCTCACGCTGTAGACCAGGCCGGCTGCGAACTCACAGAGACCCACCTGGCTCTGCCTCGCGAGAGCTGGGATTGAAGGTGTGCGCCACCACCGCCCAGCCAGTCACTAAACATCTCTGCCTCAGGGTGCCGGGGCTTCAGGCACGCATCTCACTGCAACTGTGCTCCTGTCTCTCCGCTCTACAATAGTGACCTAACCCAACACGTACAAAGCAAACTGCTTATCATGCTTCAGTGTTCTGAGTCTTTCTGCATAGGAACTTCCACTGTTCCCAAAGTTCCTGGCAGACAAAAGCCAAACGCCTTAGCTTAACATGTAGGCCTGACACTAGGCTACCTTTTTCTACATTTTTTGAGGTTCAGGAACTCTAGGGCACCAAATGTCTAGTTTTCCATGGTAATTAGAAACAGAAAAATGAGTACTTCAGAGTTGGAGACAGCAAGGAGTTTAGACGAACAGCTGAAGATTCTTCTGCCATCATTGGGATGACCTTAGTTAGGCTAAGGACCAAACTCTGGTCTTTTCTGATGCCTTCCTTAGGCAGCATGTTGTTAGGATTGCAAAGGGGTGCCTTTGTTGATGTCTCTGACCTCATTCCCCACCTAATTTCTTTGATTTTTGGAAACAGGGTCTCTACCTGACCTGGAACTCACAGAGAACCACCCACCTCTTCTTCCAAGTGTTGGGATTAACGTGTAAAAGGTGTGTGCCACCATGCCTGGTTCACTGACCTAATTTCCTTTTTATGTAAAATGAAGACAGTTGATTTATCTACCTTAAGAGCTCAGTGAATTTACCAGATGTGGGAGGTGGGGGGCACATGCCTCTTTCCCAGTACTCCAGAGGCAGAGACATCTGATTTCAAGGGCAGCCTGGTTTACAGAGTGAGTTCCAGGACAGCCAGGGCTACACAGAAACCTTGTGTGTGTGTGTGGGGGGGGGGGGTATGGGGAGCGTGTTCAAGTTCATCCTTAGCTTCATGGAGTTCAAGACCAGCCTGGGCTACATGAGAACATGCTTCCAAAAAAAGTTCATAAACTGTGTTATGAATTATTGCTGGGAGATGGAGGGATGGACCCCTGACAGTATCCCACGCATGCAGGGGAACATGCTGGGCAGATGCACGCCATGCAGGCATGGCAGCAGCAGTGGCAGTAATTCACAACCCAGATGCTGCATCCACATGGAGAGCAGTATAATAGAGAGATGAAGAGAAAGATAGGAGAGAAAAGGAGAGAGAGAGAGAAAGAGAGAGAGAGAGAGAGAGAGAGAGAGAGAGAGAGAGTTGAGGGTGTGCACCTCGTGGGAGGAGTAGTGGAAGAGAGCGAGAGGAAGAAGAGGAGTTTTTCCTTAGAATGAGGCTTTTACATCAGGACTCAGGGCAGCACCAAGGGGTGGGATTTCGAGGGGCAGATCAGAATATTAACATTCCTCCGTTTTAGTTAGTATAAAAAGAGGTGAATTAGGGAAGCAAGTAGGGGAACAATGGCCCTGAATTCTCGAGACTACTTCAAGCTGACAAGGGGTGAAGTAGGGAGTGGGGAACCAGGAGTCACACATAGGAGAAGATCTCAGGTACGTTCCTTGAGGGAGCTGAGGAGGCAGGCTGCAGCAGTGGTGTTCCAGGAGCTTGGGGGGAAGCGACACTCCAAATCCTGAGTAGAGAAGCCATGGTATCTGCTATTTCTCTGGAGGTCAGGTGGGAAGAGTGAATCTGCAAAGTATGTTCGAATAACGTGTAGGGTCAGAAATGGGCTCTGGAGATTGCTAGTTTTCATCAGACCAGATTTCTTTTTCTGTAGCTAGAGTTTTCCTGCCTTGCCCACAGTCAGGACAAATCTTTGTCACCCGCCAGTCCCACAGCCGCTCAGACCCAACCAAGTAAACACAGAGACTGATATTGCTTACAAACTGTATGGCCGTGGCAGATTTCTTGCTAACTGTTCTTATAGCTTAAATTAATCCATTTCCATAAATCTATACCTTGCCACGTGGCTGGTGGCTTACAGGCGTCTTCACATGCTGCTGGTCTTGGCGGCAGCTGGCAGTGTCTCTCTGCCTCAGCCTTCCGCTTCCCAGAATTCTCCTCTCTCCTTGTCCCACCTACTTCCTGCCTGGCCACTGGCCAATCAGTGTTTTATTTATTGACCAATCAGAACAATTTGACATACAGACCATCCCACAGCATTTTTCTTTTTTTTTTTTTTTCTTTCTTTTTGGTTTTTTCGAGACAGAGTTTCTCTGTGTAGCTTTGCGCCTTTCCTGGGACTCACTTGGTAGTCCAGGCTGACCTCGAACTCACAGAGATCGCCTGCCTCTGCCTCCTGAGTGCTGGGATTAAAGGCGTGCACCACCACCGCCCGGCTTAGACCAGATTTCTTGATGCAGTAGCAAAACTTTTCCCAGGAGCCTGTAGGAATCTGTCAGACAGCTGGAATGCATTTACATCATAGCAAAAGGGTTAAAAATCCATTTAAGAACTCTTCAAAGCTGTATTTATCAGTATTAAAACTTTGAGCTTCTGGATTTATATCTGAAACCAGTCTATCCTGTACCATGAAGTCTGTGAATGAGGTATACCTATCTGTAATTGGAGAGTATATATATAATCTTGGGATTGGGGCTGTTAAACTGATACACCCAAGTCATCAAACATCGTCAGATCTGAAAAGAATAAATTTAAGAAGAAGTGAGACAGCTTTCCAGCTACCTAGGCAGCAATCCCAAGTCTCTCCGTGGTCGTTGGGGGACAGAAGCCCCAAAGGCAGCACCTGTTCACCCCATAAGCCCAGGAGATCTGACAGATTTTTTTTCTGTGGAGTAGAAATTTGGAGAGACTGACCCACCTTGACTTTGCAGTGTGGGGCAATCGGTCCTCCATTGTTCCACTTGTTCACAGTCTGGACAGGATCTCAGCTTTTCACTGCGTGGCCAGCCTTGCCATGAGCTTCTGGGTGGAGGTTCTTCTGCGGCCATCTGTCTTCTTGAGGAGATACAGGATGCTGCCAGGAGCTGGCATGTCTCTCTATCATAAAAAAGCTTTTATATTAAATGTCATATTCTCAGATCTACAGGTGTTTGAGGACTGGGTGAACAAAATCTGTTAGATGTATTTATAACTTTGAGAGTATATATATGACTTAAATCTGAATATACAGGTTTCCTAGTTAGTTACAGCTTAATGAAGTTAGCAAGGACAGGGAGGTTCACATTCTTTTATTTATTTATTTATTTATTTATTTTTGGTTTTTCGAGACAGGGTTTCTCTGTGTAGCTTTTTTGCGCCTTTCCTGGAACTCACTCTGTAGCCCAGGTTGGCCTCGAACTCACAGAGATCCACCTGCCTCTGCCTCCCAAGTGCTGGGATTAAAGGCGTGTGTGCCACCACTGCCCGGCTTTGTTTTGTTTTGTTTTGTGTTTCTTTTGAGACAGAGTTTCACTGTAGTTTTGGTGCATGTCCTGGATCTCCCTCTGTAGACCAGGCTGGCCTGGAACTCACAGAGATCCGAGTGCTGGGATTAAAGGCGTGCGCCACCACTGCCTGGCTTGGTTCACATTCTTAAACCCGAATAGACCTTGAGTAAGGAGAGACACTTTTTAAGCTGTTAGCAGTGATATCTGACTCTATTACCATTTTTAAGGCCCTGTAGCTGTAGTTCTGATCTTTGAGTACAGCTAGATTATAATCCTGAATGACTTATATAGAAATAATTATTTCTTAAGCTTTCTCCTGAGAAGGCAAAGAAGAGTGACAGGGAAATAATCCCAAGGCTGAATGAGAACAGGAGAAAAGGGGCTTGTGAGTCAGGGTGCAGCCACAGGGGAACCAACCCAAGCCATGGGTCAGCAGCAGAGGTGGGGGCAGGGCACCATAGGCACATTTTTTTCCACAGTGAGGAATAAGGCCCAGCAGACTGACCTCCAGCATCCCATAGGGTCAGCGAGGGCCTCCCCCCTCTCCTTAAAAGATTTTATTTGTGTGTGTGTCTGTCTGTCTGTCTGAATATCTGTGTCTGCCTGAGTGTATGCCACCTGTTCTGCTGGGTTCCAGTGGAGTGAATCGGATGCTCCGCTCTGGAGCTGGAGTTACAGGTAGTTGTGTGTCTGACTGACAAACCAAATTCTGGTCCTATGGAAGAAGAGCAGCAAGCAGCTCTCAACCCCTAAATCATCTCTCCAGGTCCCAGACCTGGATTCTTACCAACTTCTTTTTACGACCTTGGGCAAATTCCTTGCATTGGGCTTTAGTTTTTACATCAACATAACCTGGTTCTGGGCCGGGTGTGGCGGCACACGCCTTAAATCCCAGCAGACTTGAGTTCCAGACCCGGATTGCATGGTGAGACCCTCGTCTCAAACAAGCAAAATGGTTGCTGCTCACTGGCAGGTTGCATGTAACTCAGGTAAGACAGAATCTCTAGGATTCTCAAGAATCTAAAGCCCCAGGAGAGTCAATCATAGGCTGTCGCCAAAGGCAGCCTAACATCTTCAAGGACAGAAAGCAGGAATCCTGATCCTTTTTTTTGACCCCCCACTTCCCTTCCCTCCATCAACCTCAGTTAAGCACCACACACACGCATACTTCCTTCCTAGCAGGATTTCTGGCTAACGGACTGCACGCCAGTAAGCTCCCGCTCTCCTCACTCAGGCTGCTACCTGCCCAAAGTCACCGGGTCCCCGGGTTCGAGTTTACCCTTGTGTGTCTAACCTAAGCACCACGCACACACAGGCTTCCGTGTGACCTTTCTCAGGCTCTCACATTCCCCCAACCGCTCCATCCCACCCGGAGGGGCGTCACCCAGGGAGCGGATGCTCTGGGCGGACTGACCGGCGGTGCAGACTCCGCCCCGCGCTCCGATTCGGGCTGGGACTCGGGAGGGCTCCCGGAGGTGGGCTCGGAATTCCACTCGAAACGCCGGGGCCGCCACACTCTCGTGAGATCTGAGACTTGCTCCCGGAAGACTCGCCCCTTTCCAGTGTGGCGACCAATGGGCGAGGGCGACGGTTAAGACGGTTGGGTTTTGAAGGAGCCAATGAGTGCTCGCAGCGGAGATTTTAAGAACAACAGCCCGGCGTGCCTTTAGCTGGTCCGGGCAGGAACGCGTTCGGCGGACGCACGGACGAACTGTGAGGAGCCGGGGGTCTGTGCCTGGGAAGGCCGCGTACGGGGGAGCTGCCGGGCTGGTGGGAGCTGTGGCCGGAGGAGCCCAGGAGCCCGGCACGGTCCCGAACTTGGTCGCCTCTCGCCCCTGCAGACACTGCCATGGCGCAGTTCGTGTTCGAGAGCGACTTGCACGCTCTGCTTCAACTGGACACGCCCATCCCCAATGCACCCATTGCGCGCTGGCAGCGCAAAGCAAAGGAAGCCACGGGCCCGGCCCCCTCGCCCATGCGGGCTGCCAACAGATCTCACAGCGCCGGCCGGACCCCGGGCCGAACTCCTGGTGAGTTGGGGGTCCGGGGAGGGAAATAGAATCTCCCAGAGTCGGCCTTCGAGCCCCCTCCAGGAGCCTCGACAGACTGTCTTCTCTCTCCCTGCTCCAGGCAAGTCTAATTCCAAGGGTCAGACCACCCCTAGCAAACCTGGAGGTGACCGCTATATCCCGCACCGCAGTGCTTCCCAAATGGAGGTGGCTAGCTTCCTCTTGAGCAAGGAGAACCAGCCGGAAGACGGGGAGACGCCCACCAAGAAGGTATGATTCCACGGGGGTCACGATGCCTGAGACCTTAGGTGTCCCTTGGATGATACCACTTATGCCTCACGGCCACCTCTCTGTGCCAGGAGCATCAGAAAGCCTGGGCTCTGAACCTGAACGGTTTTGATGTGGAGGAAGCCAAGATCCTCAGGCTCAGTGGAAAACCTCAGAATGCCCCAGAAGGTTGGTGTCAGTCCCTCCTAAGGGAGACATGTGCCTGCTTTCCCCACGCAAAGTCGAGGGCAAGGGTGGTATCACTTTCAAGGCCTTGACCCACCCTGTTGCCACAGGCTACCAGAACAGACTGAAAGTACTCTACAGCCAGAAAGCCACGCCTGGCTCCAGCCGGAAGACTTGCCGATACATCCCTTCCCTGCCAGACAGGATACTTGATGCCCCCGAGATCCGAAATGACTACTGTAAGTGCATCATTGTCTTTTCGGATGGAGAAAGATAGCCTGGGCATGGATGGACCAGTCTAACAAAGGACCTCGTGTTCCTTTTTTTCTGCCTCCGGCAGACCTGAACCTTGTGGATTGGAGCTCTGGAAATGTACTGGCTGTGGCACTGGACAACAGTGTGTACTTATGGAATGCTGGTTCTGGTGACATCCTGCAGCTGTTGCAAATGGAGCAGCCTGGGGACTACATATCCTCCGTGGCCTGGATCAAGGAGGGCAACTACCTGGCTGTGGGCACCAGTAACGCTGAAGTGCAGGTCAGACGGGTGGCCCTGTTGTCCTCAGCCCCAGGGAGGAGCCAGCCCAGCTGGAAAGGTGTAGATGCCCAGCTCCACACTCTGATCCTCTGGTCTCGCCTCTTCAGCTCTGGGATGTGCAGCAGCAGAAACGGCTTCGGAACATGACCAGTCACAACGCTCGAGTAAGCTCCCTAAGTTGGAACAGCTATATTCTGTCCAGGTCAGTGGTCTTTGCTAGGCTGTAGCAGTTTGGTTTCTGCCTGCCTCTTGCCATTGAGGGCACATCCAGAACTGAAGTGGCTCTGACTTGATTTTGTGCTGCCTCAGAACTAAATCTCTTTTCTTCTCTCAGTGGTTCACGCTCTGGCCACATCCACCACCATGATGTACGGGTAGCAGAACACCATGTGGCCACACTGAGTGGCCATAGCCAGGAAGTATGTGGGCTGCGCTGGGCCCCAGATGGACGTCATCTGGCAAGCGGTGGCAACGATAACGTGGTCAACGTGTGGCCTAGTAGTCCTGGAGAAAGTGGCTGGGCTCCCTTGCAGACATTCACTCAACATCAGGGTGCTGTCAAGGTGAGAAAGCACTCGGGCTGAGGTCTGCAGACCCTCAGCTATAAACTGGGGACTGTTGAAGGGAGGTGACACGGTGGCATTAGACCGTGTTTAACTGTGACACTTAGAGCTTCTTGACTAGCTCGACTGTCTGTCCACTGACCTGACCCAGCCTTTGTCCATCCCACCTAGGCTGTTGCATGGTGTCCCTGGCAGTCCAATATTCTGGCAACAGGAGGTGGCACCAGTGACCGACACATCCGAATTTGGAACGTCTGCTCTGGGGCCTGTCTGAGTGCTGTGGACGCCCATTCCCAGGTAGTTTTTGTTGTGATTGTTAGTGGCAATTCATGTTTTAATATATTCTGTTTCCAGATGTGTTCTTCTGTGTGAGCTTACTGAAAACCAATTCCACTCCAACTCAATACCCGATCATTTCTGACTTCTAACTCAGCCCTCATTCTTGAGTTTCCACTTCCAAGTTTGGCTTCTCTCCACCATAGGTCCTCGAAAGTATCATCACCTCCTCCGTGTGTCCCAAATGAAGCTTGTCGCTTCACCTTGCCTTCCTGAAATGATTGTTGTTCCTCTTGGACTGCTTCAGAATGGCTTAGAAATCTGAAAGCCCCCTAGAATCTTTCATGTTCCTTAAGAGAATTGTTTTATCTTGGAGTATCTTCACATCTGTCCCCTCATCACTGGGTCTCATCATCTTTTTTTTTTTTTTTTGAGACAGAATTTTGCCCTGGCTGGCCTCAGACTTGCAATCCTCCTGCTTCAGCATCCCAAGTTCTGAGATTCTGAGTGTACACCACCATGCCCAGGCTCCCAAGCATTCTCTCTTCCAGTCTTATTTCACAGTCTGAGTGGTACTTACTGTCCCTAAACCTGTGGTGATTCCCACAACCTGAAACATATGATCCAAATACATTAGAACATTTGAGGTCTCGCTTGGTTTGTGCCTTGCTGTAAACACTCCAGCTTCCCCTCTCCATTTTCCAAACACTCAGCCTACACTGCGGGTATGGGCTCTGATGTCAGATAGTTGGAGTTACTTTGGGGCAACTTGTGGACTTCCTACTGGTGGAACAAATATCTCCCATAAATAGATATTTGTCTCAAGGGGCTTCATAAGGACTGTGACCATTGTTTGAATCTATAGCACCTGATAGGGTTGCTAATACTAGAATGGACTGGATTCTGAGTAGCCCAGGCTGTATGTCATGCCCATGGCAACTCTTTTCCACAGGTGTGTTCCATCCTCTGG
Source organism: Peromyscus leucopus (assembly GCF_004664715.2). Taxonomy (NCBI): domain Eukaryota; kingdom Metazoa; phylum Chordata; class Mammalia; order Rodentia; family Cricetidae; genus Peromyscus; species Peromyscus leucopus. The sequence continues at coordinate 119,883,266 of NC_051064.1, read as the reverse complement.
TCTCCCAACTATAAGGAGCTTATCTCGGGCCATGGCTTTGCCCAGAACCAGCTGGTTATTTGGAAGTACCCAACAATGGCCAAGGTGGCTGAGCTCAAAGGTAGGTGGAAAGGGAAGCCAGACTGCAGTGTACCATTTCATTTATGTGAAACGTTGAGAATAGATAAATGTGGAGAGAGTAAAGAATTAATGGTTTGCTAGTGACTTTGGAGAGGATGGGAAGTATGACTTAGAGTGCTGTGGTACTAGTTATAGCAATGCACAGCCTTGTAAATACAGTAAAACACTGAATTAGTGAAGAAGGTGAGTTTATGGTATTCAAATTTTATCTCAAGGTGACTAACAAAATTAGAGGGCTATGTGCCGATACTCAAATGCACTGCTCTTACCCTAGGTCACACAGCCCGGGTCCTGAGTCTTACCATGAGTCCAGATGGGGCTACAGTGGCATCAGCAGCAGCCGATGAGACTCTGCGGCTGTGGCGCTGCTTTGAGTTGGACCCTGCCCTGCGGCGGGAGAGGGAGAAAGCCAGTATAGCTAAAAGTAGCCTTATCCACCAGGGCATCCGTTGAAAACAGACCCCTTTTGGTTTTTTTGTTGTTTTTTTATTTTTCTAATAAAGTTGTATCTTCCTTTCTTGTGTCCCAAGCGTCCTTCCTAGGGTCTGCCCATACTCTAGTTAGAGCTAAGAAGTCTTGTGGGAACTTTTGGCCACATTTTCTTGTGGAACTGGAGATTGATCCCAGAGCCTTACCACTGAGCATTTTATTTTGAGACCAGGTCTAGGCTAACATTGAACTTGTGAGGTTCCTGTTTCAGCAGCCTTCCTCAGTAGCTAGAATTAGTGCCTGAACCCTCCCTCCTGTAAGCTGTGTGCCCCTCCTCCATTTACACATACACACAATCTCAGTGGTTTCCTCTGTCACTTTAATTAAGACACAAACGAGTACACAGCCTGTATTGCCAGGCCTGCTGCCCATCCTGACCTTTGGCCCAGAAGCTCATGCTTCAATGTGGAGTGAGAAAGGGAGCCTGAGTCCATTGTGACAGATTATTGCTGACCTCTTCAGTGTGAGGAGAAAGGCCACAAGACCCTGGTGGGGGCCAGCCCTGAGTGTTCCTCTCCCAAGTTTAAGGCAGGGAGGGGGGAAGTAAGTGTCCAGCCCTTTCAGCCTCCAGTTCTGGTGGCAGACAGCAGTGAGGCCACATCCCTGGAGCTGGCTGGGAGAAGGGATGGGAACAGTGGTCCCTGTAGACCAGCTGTGGGGAGGGGAGAACCAGTCCTCCTCCTCAGTCCTGACCACATGAGCCCTGGTCATAGGTGTAGGTGGAGAGGACACTGGATGCTGCCCAAGGTGCAGTCCTGAGGCACTTAGGTGGGCAATATCTAGGCCATGCTTCTCAGTTGGCCTTGACCTTGGTGATAGCTGGAGTTCCATTTTGCTGAACTGTACGGGGCAGCCGCTTTCCCTTAGTGTAAGAGTGATACCAGAAATTGGAGAAGAGCACGAAGAAGATGGTGCCATACATCCAGATGAGGTGGATAATGAGAGGGTACTGGTAGTTGCAGCTGGGCATGAAGTAGTACTGGCTGATGTGCAGTGAGACGAGGACAAACTGGATCTGGATAGAGAAAGACAAGGGTCAGAAAGGGTGGGAGGGAGAAGAGACACAGATAAGCTTTCAGGAAGGATGGTGTGAGGATGGTTGGATAAAGAATTGAACGGAGGAATATTGGGGGTTTGGTCCTAGGACCACCAGGCCGCCCACCAGGCCCCTCACCAGCTGAATGGCTGTCATGTGTTTTTTCCACCAAAGGTAGGGCTGAGCCACGGGGCCAAGGGCAGACAATCCGTAGTACAGGTACATGACAACATGTACAGAGGAATTTATCATGGCATGGAAAGAGCCCATTCCTCCTAAGATGGAAAGAAAACGGGGTCAGGAGATGGGCCTCCACTCCCAGTGGCTACCCGCCTCTCGTGGCCTTGACTGTTCACCTGGAGCAATCTTTATCCCCCACCACCAGCTCCAGGGAAGCACGGAGTGATGGAAGACATGTAGGAAGGTCACCTGCCCATCTTTCTTGCGGAGAATAAATATCACCTGAGAGAAGAGAGGAGGGAAGGTTGAGGGCCAGTGCCTGCCTTTCTACCCCCAAGTTCTCGTGTCTCGAAGTACTCACTGTATCCATCAGCTCAATAACCTTGGAAAACATGAAGAGCCAGGCCACTCGAACCATCTGTAAGAAGTTAGGGCGCTCTTAATACCCACACACAGGTCTCTGAATGCTGCCTTATCTAGGTTGCTTAGGATTTACCTAAGGCTCTACTTACCCGAAGTGCCTCGGGGCTATTGGAAAAGTCTACAGGGTCACAGCGCCAGGTGTAGGTACTGAGCCAACCAGACATTAGGAACTAAGAAAGAGTATGGATTAGACCAAAGTTCCCCTCCCCCAGCAACCCCTCCCGTTTCCTTAATGAACCTCTAGAAAGTAGACACGCCATGCACTGGCCCATGCCCTACCCCTTACCCTGCAGACAAACTACAGCCTAGGCATTCCAGCCTACCTCATAGACAATGTAGAGGGAGAGTATCACCAGTGCAAAATTGTAGACAATCATGAAGCCACGAAGTTGGAAGGGCTTCCGATTAGCCATGATTCGAGGCCCAAGTGAGAGGACGAAGTACACATAGGTCAAAAGGATGGATGTTATTAGCAAGGGGGACCCCATCAGAGGGTAGTTCTGCATCCGGGGATCTGTAAATAGGAGGTCAAAGGGGTTAGGGTCACAGGGTTCAATATGCCTTTCTAGGTCCAGTCATGAGATCAGGTCACAAAAGGGTGAAGTAGTTCATAAGGACTTCATTAAGACATAGCCCTAGATCCTGGGGTCCCGGGGAAGGTGGGCAGGCATGGCTATGGACAGCAGCTTACCTGCATGCTTCATCAATTCCTGATACAAGTTCACGACAGCCTCCATCCTGGCTAAGGACTCTGAGAAGGGATGGAGAGTGGGCATCAGATAGGGATCGCTGCATGTCCGCATCCCACACTTGGCCCACAGAGACAAGACACAGAATCAAACAGCTGATGCCCACTGCTGCCAGGGTAGGACTGCCAATGGAGCTCTGTGGCAGAGCCCTTTCCTAGCATGCACGAGGCCGGTGGGGACATCCCGGGAGTAAAGAAGGCAGTCTGGACGGAGCATCCTGCTGCCTGGAGAGAGCTGTCCCACCCTTCCTCCTCTCTGCTCCTGAATGCGCCTTCCTGGCCTCCCTCCCTTCCTCTCTGGGAGAACTCTGAATTCCGGGTGGGTCTCCTTCTGGATCCTTTATCCTCACAGCACAGCTCATCTTCCCAGTGAACCTCTTCACCCTTCCTGGGAAGCAGTCTCATCTCCCCATGAGAGGTCACTCTTCTCTCCAGCAATTCTCCCTCAGCCTCTCCTCTCTTCCTCCCCGCTTCTCCCAAGTAAACTCCTTCTGGTTCCTTCCAAGACTCCCATCTCCCCTCTGTCCCCTGCCAGGACTCCCACCTCCATGGGCTTTTCTTTTCTGTCCCAGTACCTGAACAGACCTGGGGTTCCACTTCTACCCTGCTAAGCGCAAGTCTCCCCAGCGTCCCTCTGCCTTCCGGGCTCTCACCTCGTCTCTCTCCTCCCCTCTTCTCAGCGGCAAGCTCTCCTCTCTCTCCACTCCGGGAGCCTGGCTCTTGGAGACTCCTGCCCTGGCGGCTCCACCTGTCTGACTAGATCTTGCAGCAGCCCCGCCCTCTGCCCGCCCCCGCTACATTGGGCATGGGGTGGAGGGTGGGTCCAGGCCACAGGTCAATGCCTAGAGGAGCTGGACCCACTGGAATTGAGAAAGCCAAGTAAGGACCCAGACTGGCCACCTTAGACCAGCCAGATAAGCTAATGTAGGTACTCCAGAAACTTCTAGCCAGGACTTTGGCCAGAGGAATTACTAAAAACCCACACCCAGCATTCTCTCCCAAACCAGCTATGAATTCTCAGTTTGTCCTACTTCAGAATGGGCATCACCCTTCCCTTCCAGGGAGGGGTAAGGACACCAGTGGTATGTGAGGAGGTGGGAGAGTGGGGGAGGTCTCAGGAATCTTTCCCTCCTCTGGGAGGGATCCTCCTGGGCTAGGCCCCTTCCTCCTCAAAGCTGGCAGGAATGTCAGAGGAAGGCTTAGAGTGATACAAAAACTTAGCCTAGACGCAGGAAAGCCTAGGGCTCTGTCCCAGAGGCATCAGGCAATTGCCCAACCACCTAAGTGCTCCAGGTGCCCTCCATCACGCCTTTCTCAGGGCTCCAACTCTCCTATTCACATCTGCACCCTCACACTTCTACACACTTGCCTCACACCGTTCTCCACCACCCCGAGACACAGACACTACACCGAGGGCTGGCTGGCACACCTCCATACGGAGCCCATGTGTCTCTTGCTGACCACACCACCAAAACAGGTCTCCCCACTGGACTATGACATGCCAGGCTCCTAAATCTCACACCTGGCAGGGACTGAATTAATCCACAGTGGCACTCACACTTCCCCAGGCATGGACACATGGAGAGGAACATGGAGGGAACATTGCCTCACTCACAGTCTCTCCTTCACACAGAGCTCCTGGTGAGCGACACTGATCATTTCTTCACACATAGTCACACTTGTTGGTGGCTTATGTTGGAGTACGGCCTAGCACTTAGGCATGTGCTCTCACACACAGTTCCTCTCTGACACACGTGAGCTTGCCAGCTTTGCCTTATCTTCCTCACCCACCTCCTCCAATTCACTCCCCCCTCATCACCACATACACCGTAGCACACAGGAACCCTCCAGGGCAGGAGGGAGTCAGACTTCTGGGAAGGATCTCTCCCTAAGCTGGAGGGAACCCCGGGTGTGTTCCCCGCAGTGGGACACGGGCAGGGGCAGTTCCTTTAAGATGGATGGGAATGAAAAAGGGCACCGCAAAGGGAAGGAGGGCAAGGGAGAGGAGGGGGCCGAGTGGGCAAGGCCAGGAGGTGCTGGAAAAGAACTAGGTGAGAGCGAATGGGGGTCAGGGGCCAAGGTGTCGGGGGGAGGGAGCATGCTGGGCTGGCCCAGCCCCAGTAGCTGGGACCTCCCACCCACTCGCCCTAAGAACAGCCTCGCCCACAGCCTGGGCAGGGCAGGGCGGGCAGGGCAGGGCAGGGCTAGCCCAGCCAGCGAGGCAGGGGGCGCTGGCACGTGGGGGGCCATGGAAGGTCCACACTCACCAGTGGGAGCCAGGCGGGCAGCAGTAGAGGGTTCGGAGGGATCAGGGCCGGAGAGAGGTCCCCAGGGCCGCCTGCCGGCCACTTCCTCATCTGCTAGGCCGACTTTCTGTCACCAGAGGGGGAGGGGGCGGGCCGGGCGGGGGGCGCCTGCTGATTGGGCGGCTGGCCGAGGCAGGAGGGGCCGTCCAGCACCCGCCTGGCCGCCAGGGCGGGAGTAGGGGCGGGTCGCTAGATCCCGGGCAGGAAGCACACCCAGGCCCAGCTCTCCACCCCTTCCTTCGCATCTCTCAGCCTGCCCCGCTGATGACTGTGGCTTGGCTTGCACCCAGCTCCTTCTTGACGTCCAGCCTGCATGGTCTCATTCGCGGTCCTCTGTCCAGTCCAGCGTGAGGACCCACTCATCTGCTGTCTGCGACAGGCGCGGCTTAAGACTTCGGGGAAATTCTAGGGTTCAACCATTCCCTCCAGACTTATCCAGCAGGGGCAGAGGAGGGCCAGCTGTGCCTGCTAAGGGCTGATTGGGGTGGCGGGAGGACTTAGCGGAAAGCAGCAGCTTGCCACCACCATGCCTCTCAGAGCCTATAAACTCAGATGAGTCCTAGCTTAAGGAGCCACTAAAAGGATTTCCTGGAATGGAGATGGGAGAATACAAGTGGCCCCAGGCAAAAACTGTGAATCACTGTCTAAACTAGCCTTCAAGGTAGTGGATGGGGGTGGAGGTGGGGGGGAAAGCAAGGGAAATTGGCTGTGGTTCAATGTAGTAGATCTCCGAGGCGAAATGAGGCTGACTTTTATTCTAAAAGCAGAAGAAAACAAGATTTTTGAGGCTGCTCATCTCATTCATCAGACATTTACTGGCCATCTACAGTGTGCAAAACCACATTAAGCTCCGGTTCTGGCACTTACATAATTTTACAGTCCAGGTACAAGGTACCAGAGAGAGATCAGGTGAGAGAAAACTTGGACCTGAAGAGGAAACTGATGGGACTGGGAAAGACAGACAAGGGGATTTCTAGTTAGCTGTCAATTCAACACTACCTGCCCCCGCCCCCCCCCACACACACACATACACACCAGGTAGTCCAAACTATTAGACCAGGTTTCGGTGACATGAAATCTCTATCTCTTTTGCCTACAATGATCCAATACAGCCTGGACAACTGGATGCTGCATATATGTAGCGAGTTGGGGAATTCAGAAGAAGCAGTGGCTGAGAGGGATAATACAATGATAACTGGTGGATGTAGCTACCTAGGCAGGGTTGGTAAGAGGCGAAAGCCAGGGTACAGTTTTGAGTATACCTTAGATTACCTGCTAGTCCCCACTCTTGACAAGAAACAGCAAAGAATTTACTTCCAAATCCAGGCCCCTTAGCACTGTACCCTAACCCCTAATCTCCCCGGCCTTCTCATTCTCAAGCCACAGCCTGCACTTCAACCATCAAATAATGTCTGCATCTTCCCAATGAACATCCATGATGGGTACTTACCCAAAACCTCCCAGTAGAGCATTCAGAATGATGCTTTGCATGGATGTTTAGGAAAGACGTGTTAAATGAATGTTCACAAATTCACATACAAACAAACATATATTGATTATGGGACTGCCTCCAACTCTCAAGCCTCCGCTTGGCTCAGCACAAGATACAGTCAGCTCTCCAGGCAGCAAATCACTCCTGCCTCTGGCTTACTATCATGCAATTTTCTGCACCTCTCCCAACTCCAAGCTCCTTTCAGCAGGGGAAGCTCATATTTTAGTCATATCTCTCTCTCCATAATTGGGCCCATTGCCTGTCATATAGTTGCCCCTATACAAAACTTGTTGATGAAATGGGAGAATGAATAGGACAATGGAAGGAAAGAGGGAGAATCAAGCAATCCAGAGTCAAATGGGAGAACAGTAAGAATTCACATCTTTATATTTCCTTTGAGAGCAGTATTTATTGAGCTAACCAATACTTACTGAAGTCCTAATGTCTTTCGTGTGTACTCGAACAGCTCTGAGGCCACATCTAACTCTGAAGTTCTGAGTTTAAATGTCTTAGTTTATATGTGTGTGATCGTGTATATATTGTAGAACCTCCTAAAAATGAGAACAAATAGTGCCTAGCTGATAGAACACTGTGAAGGCTGAAGGAGATCATCCATGTAGAGTGCTTAGCATTCTCTGTCTCACCATTAACAGACAAGGTAAGAAGCAGTCCAACACAGCAACAAAGTACATGTCTGCATAGGAATTAACTCCTTTAACACATCTTTCCTAAACAATGTGCAAATACATAAACTTCCTGAAAGTTCTACTAAAACATTTGGGACAGCACAGCCCTTATGAAAGCACACTGGAAAGATGACAACACTCTTCCAAAGTCAAACGAGCAGGAAACTTTAAATATGCCTCTATTCATTTGGGCCACATTGATAAATGACTATGGCAAGGTCTCGATAAATGCCGGCTGACTACATGGATGAACAAATGACTCAGTTCTTAACCTGGTCCTGACAGAAAGCATCTTCCAATATCTGATATAGCCCAAGTCTACCAAATGGCATCTCCTTGGCCAATGGATTCCTGCAAAGCCTCTAGCCTAGGAGAGCAGACATACATATAAATGAACAACACATAGTAGCATGTGAATCTCCCCCAGAGAGAGACCCAGCGGTGTGTGAAAGTTCTGGGGAGTGGGGGACTTAATCAAAGGTGGGGGTGAGTCCTTAAAGGCCTCTCAGGAATGACACCTGAGTTGAGCACTAGGGAACACTTTCTAGCAGTCAGTGAGAGCCTTTGAGACACAGAGAAGCACGTAATGGCCTAGAAGCAAAACATGTGGCAGGTACTGGAAACCCTTAAGTAGTTTGGTATTGCTCCAGCTCAGAGAGCCATCCAAGCCTCCCTGACCCCCCCCCCCCCCCCGCGCGCGTGCGCGCGCACACACACACACACACACACACACACACACACACACACACACATTTTGAGACAATCTCACTATGCAGCCTAGGCTCTCAAACACCAGGTCCTTCTGTCTCAGCCTCCTCAGTGCTAGGATTACAGGCATGGGCAGCCATACCCAGCCTCTGTTTATAATTTTTGGCCCCGACTGCACAAAGGAATCACCTGGGTGAGCTTTCGGAATCAGTGCCTGCCTCTCGCTTCTAAACTGGTACTAATGGTTGTTTTTAAAAGGAAAGGGCTGGAATTTGTTTATAGGTTTTTTATTTGTTTATATGGAAAGAGACAATAGGGCCTACCAGGAACACACACACACACACACACACACACACACACACACACACACACACACACACACACATTGGCTTTTGGCTAAGAAAAACACCTCACAGGCTGAAATGAAGTCTGTCAGTAGGTTGGGATGGAATGGAAGGAGTTCCATGAAGGGAACTGTTTTCCCTTCAGCAGAACATGAGGCAGTCGATGAGCATGAGTGGCGGTAAGATTAGAGGTTTTAGGAAATGCTAAGAGTCTGGTAACACGGATGGCAGGCACTGGGCAGGCTTCCTGGGCACAGATGATGACTCCACCCACTGGAGACCACGCACAGTGGTGTTCTTCATCATTCAGGGTTAGGGTTTTATTTTGTTTCTTTTATAAAGGTGTGTGTGTGTGTGTGTGTGTGTGTGTGTGTGTGTGTGTGTGTGTGTAGGGTAACAATACCAATCTTTTCTACTGGTGCTATGAATCAAGTCCTGTTTGAGTGGCAAGCACTTGATCTTCCCAGTGCTGCCCCACTACCCTTTAAAGGCAGGAGCTTACTTTCTAGCTCAGGCTAGCCTGGGATTCTCTATTTTCCTGCCTCAGCTTCCTGAGGCTCCCAGTGAATTTAGGAGATTAGGAGAGTGGCGTAAATGGGACAGGTTGGGATCCGCAGGGAAGCTACATGGAAGGCCTTGGGGGTGAGGGGAAAGGAAAGCAAACCAGAGCAGGCTGACAGGCTGGAGAAACAGAACCCACAAGATAGATAAGAATGAGGTCCCAGTGGGATGGGCAAGACTGCAGTCTTAACAGTGACAATCCCTTCTCCTAAAAGGAGCCCTCCGACCCCCCGGGAAGTGAAATGGCAGCTTCTCTCTCTCTCTCTCTCTCTCTCTCTCTCTCTCTCTCTCTCTCTCTCTCTCTCTCTCTCTCTCTCTCTCTCTCTCTCTCGGGCCGCCCTGACAGGCTCACTCCTTACTCACTATCCTCTTTCCCTAAAGCAGGGGTTCTCAATCTGTGGGTCATGACCCCTTGGGGGTCTCATATCAGATATTTACATTATGATTCATAACAGTAGCAAAATTACAGCTATGAGGTAGCAATGAAATAATTTTTTGGTTGGGGGGTCACCACAGCATGAGGAACTGTATTACAGGGTCGCAGCATTAGGAAGGTTGAGAACCATGGCACTAAAGGAAAAAAAACAATGATGTTTCCCCTATGGTTCAGCCTGAAAGCCACCACCTGTATACATTCTACCAACTCTAGGACATGATTGAAGCTGTTTGGGCACAAAAATAAAACACAAGAAGGATCAGAGAAGCAGGAATGGCAGTGCCGAGTGGGCAAAGGTCTACCACACGTTTATGAGTGTAACAGTGGAGGAAGACTGTGGGACTCAGGGTCTCTAAGGCAGCCCCTTGAGAACTGCGGCAAGCTCCTACCTACCCCATCTTGTGAAAGACAAAGGGCACATCTTAATACAACACCAGCCAGAGAAGCAGAGAGGGGGTTACACCTGTGAGGCCCTGGGGAGCAAAGATATGGGTGAAGGGTGTTCCAGTTAATCATGCTGCAGGCCTCCTGGATCCCCGCCCGATTTCTGGTTCCTTCTTGAGGCTAGAACCATGGCTAAGGTGGCTAGGACTAGAAAGCCATCTAGATGGCAAAAGGGAGAAACTGTATGCAAACACTCATTTTCATCTATATCTGAAAGTGTGCTTGAGGCCCTAAATGATCAGTGATGAGGTCTGACCTCTAGGTGGGCAGCCAGTGCCAGGCACTATGGGTATCAGTCAGTGTGCATGGAACTGAAGAGGCTGGGGAGGGGAAGAACACGGAGGAGGAAGGACAGGCTCTTCATTAGGAAGCAAACCAGAGCAGAATATCAGGATGGAAGGAAAAGAATTAGTAAGATTTGTGAGAAGGATTCAGAATGGCAAAGAGAAATTTCCTTTTTATTCAGTGCTACTCTGGACAGCCCAAGGCCAGGTACTTTTCCTGTGCTCTTATGGTCGCATCCTGTAATGTTAGCACTGTCATCCGCCCTTTGATGGAATTAGAGAGGTTGAAGACATAGCTCAAGGTTGTATAGTGAGCAAAGCTGAGGAAAGCAGACAAAGGACTGGACCCAGGAAAGACTAAGACAGGCATAGGGGGCTGCAAGGGACACTGTCTAAAAGATATGGTGAACAGCTGGGCGGTGGTGGCGCCCGCCTTTAATCCCAGCCCTCGGGAGGCAGAGGCAGGCGGATCTCTGAGTTCGAGGCCAGCCTGGTCTATAGAGCAAGTTCCAGGACAGTCAGAGCTGCACAGAGAAACCTTGTCTCAAACAAACAAACAAAAAGGTATGGTGAGGAAAAGATCTTCATATGACATAGGTTAACAAGGAGGTTGGCCTGAAGTCATGAAGTGTTTGGGATTTAAAAAAATAAAATGACGAGTTGCTTGAGTAGAGATGCCCTTGAAGATTTCTAGTAGAAGGCAGACATGATCCACCTAGTACTCTGATGGACAAACCTGCCCCAGTAAGTGCATTATCAAAAAGAAAGCAGAGGGGAATGAGACCAAATGGGGACCCATTCAGAGGCACAGATGTGGCACGTGTCTGACCTACAACAGTGGTGGAGAGAACAGAGAGAACCTGGGCCTGATGCAAGCCCTACAACATGAGTGGAGTGGATGGAGCATGAACCCAGTTTGGGACTTTCCAAGGCTGAGGTGAGACGACACACATCCCAGACGATCTGAAGCCCCAGACGATCTGAAGCCCGGTGCTGTGAATTCAGAGGCCCAAGGATCTTTTTATAAGCAGACACTGGCAGCTCTAGTTTGGGGCTATCTTTGCTTTCACTTCTCTCAAGGCATTCCTCACCTCCTCTGTCTATGTCTTCCCTGACATACCCCTAAATCCAAGCTCCTAATAGCATTTAATCTGGCAAACCCAGGGTTTTCCCATGAGAGGAATCCTAATGAAGCAGAATGGAGAGATGCCGAGGCAGAGAACGAACTTGGAGACCCTAAGCCCATCTAAAAACCACACACAGCCCTAGTACAGGTGGGTCTCCTTTCTTTTTGTGGGTTTGTGTGTCCACATGTGTATGCACAGATATGGGTGCATAGTCCTATGGGTGTATGTGTAGAGGCAAGAGGTGTCTGGTGTCTGGTGTCTTCTGCTGTGGCTCTCTTTTTTTTTTTTTTTAATTTTTTGACTCTGTGTGTGTGTGTGTGTGTGTGTGTGTGTGTGTGTGTGTGTGTGTTGCTTGTACACATGCATGTGCACCACGTGCAGATCCCTGGAACTAGAGTTACAGACAGTTGTGAGATGCAGTGTGGGTACCAGGAATCCAACCCAGGTCCTCTGCAAAAGCAGCAAGTGCTCTTAACCATGGAGTCAAGTCTCTAGCCCTCTATCTTACTTTTGGAGAAGGGTATCTCACTGAACTGTAGCTCACTGAAAGACTAAGTTGGCTGACTAGCAAGCTCTAGGACCTTCCCATGCCCACCTCACAAGACTGCTATTAGCCGTGGCTACGGGTGCTGGAAATCCAAACTCCTATCCTCCTGTTCACACAGCCAGCACTCTGCCCACTCTGTCCACTGAGCTTTGCCCCCAACCACCCTCCTCTAAGTTAAAATAGCTTAATGCAATGTTGTAACCAAAACCGTCTAATTAGGTAAAACTGACTTCTTAGGAAAGAGAAGCATAGCATTTGAGGGCTATTTGCCTTAAGGACCTTGTATACACTTATAAGAAGCTTGGACTGCATCCTGTTGAAAACTATAGCTACTTAAAGTGTTATGTTTAAATATGCTTGGCTGAAAGTATCCTTTGAAATAAGTTCCTTTTTACAGAGGTAGCAACTGAGGTTCTTCAAAGTGAAATAACTTGTCTAAGATTATACAAGGGGCAAGTGTCTAGGCCAGGATTTGGACTAAGAAGAATAAATTGCAATATAATAAAAATTGCTCTAATGGAATTGTGGAGAGGTTGCTGAAGGGTGGTCAAATGTTCCGAGGGGCCGCACTACCAACTTTCAGGCCTGGTGACACTTGTACAGGGAATTGTTCGAGTGAGTGGAGGCAGGAAGGAGGGGGACGTTCTGAATGGGCAGAGCATCTTAAGCCATGGGTCAGCACCCACCTCAATGTCCTGATGGCTACAGCCCAGAGTATTTATAGCAGGTGATGAGAATGGGAGAGGCTGCCATGACCCAGTGTCTGAGGAACAGTGGCCAGTGTGAAGGGAGGGACAAGCACGGGACTGTGGAGCTCTTGCTCTGATACACAGTAATTCAGTTCAGCCCGACCTGTGCTTTGGAAGCACAGACAATTGAAGCAGAGGCTTATCTCAGCTGCATGGAGAAGAGTCTGAGTGGTGAAGAGCCCCCTTTAGGGGCAGAAGACTGAAACTGAGTTGTTAGCTGGTTGGGACAGGGACAAGACATCACTAGAAACAATGAAAAAGAACATCTTAGGTGAGGGAGCTTGTTCAATGATACAATTTAAGACCAAACTGGGGCCTAAGAGAAGAGCATAAGCTAAGTGGGAAGAAATAAATCACAAAAGTAGATACAAAATTGGTTCCCAGTATCAGGCAACCCAGTGTAAAAATGTGCCATTGCTAGCTCTGGAGTTGCTAAGGAGACCCTGGGAATGAAGCTTACACAAAGGGCGTCTCTGAGGGCAGCTCTCAGGCATAAGTGCAGGAGTGGCAGGAGGAAGAGCTTATGGCCTCCTAGAGGGATTGCTCAGTCATTTATTCAAGTCACTTCAGGGAGCAAGTTTCTAGCTAGGAATAGCTAAGATGTATCAAGGTTCTCCTATCAGTCAGGCATTGTTTGAAACAACCCTCTAGAATATCTACAGGAATAAGGAAATAGAGCACAAATATTTTGATGTCCCAGCACTATATAACTAGTAAGCAGCTAGGCTAGGATTTAAATCCAAGCAACATGACACTACAAATATATTCCAATGCACAAATATATATATTTGTAGTTCTTATTTGTTTGTTTGTTTAAGACAGTCTTGCTGTGTAGCCCTGGCTGGTCTAGAACTTACAGCAATCCTCCTGCCTCTGTCTCCTGAGTGCTATAATTATTGGCATGCACCACCATGCACTCCAAAGTTATTACATATTACCACTCCAAAACCAAATCATAATAGAAATAATAGCAACACTTCTGTAGGTAGTGTTTATGATGGGCCACATGCTATGGGACACCAGAAATACATTATCTTCTCAAAGACCATATAGTCCTCAGGTGGAAAAACTGTGACTCAAACTCTGACAGTTCGGGGTGCTTGAACTTGAAGGGCAATAAAGTGCAGCAGGAGCTAGAAGACATTTGTACAAAGTACAGATGTGAAGCATCAAAGTGGAGGGAACTGACCTCTCTTGATGGGAGTGGCACTGAATTGTGGACAGGCTGAGATGCTGGAAAGCCTCACAGAGAGATGACATGAGAGTCCAGTCTTAAAACTTGATTGGAGTTTGGTGATTAGGAGGCTGAGGCAGGAGGATTACCAAGAGTTCTAGGCCAGCCTAGGCTAGATGAGATGCTGCTTAATCCCTTCCCCGACAAAAAATATGGTTTACTATTTATCAGACAGGATAATAAAGCAAGGTAGTAGGGGAAAATGGAGGCTGGAAAGAACTGATCACACTAGACCATTTGTATGGCTTTTGGAATCGAGTAGGTAGCAAATCAACAAGATGAGCCAGAAAGCAGGCAACGAGGTCAAAGAGATTTCCTTGCCTTTCCACAAAATGGGAGCCATTTTTAAATAGCCCAGGAAGTCTGGTTTCCTTGAAATCTATTTTCTCCTAATAATGACTGCCTGGCTGGGCCTGTTAGTACAGGTTGTTAATCCCAGCTGCTTGGGAGGTTGAAGCAGGAGGATCCCAAGTTCAAGGCCAGTCTGGGCAACTTAGTGAAACCCTGTCCCAAAATCTCACACACACACACACACACACACACACACACACACACTGGATTTGCATTTCATTTTAAATTACCCTCAAGAAAAATGAAAATCCCAGGATGGTTTTGCCCTATGGCTTTTAAGCCTGAAACACTGACCCTACCAACTTGCTAGATGTGTGAACCTCAGTTTGAGAAATATAGGGAGTGAACTGTCAAAAAGATTTTAAGCAAGGGAGTAATAGGATCAGTTCTGCAGTCTGGAAAAATCTGGCAGCTTTTAGGTAGAGAAGCTGGAGTTTCCAGATGTGGAGGTAGGGAGACTGAATAATATCTTCACCGAGTGGCTCAGAGGCTCAACTGAGTGCAGATGGGTTAGGGGCTGGGGAGACAGACAGACAGGGCTTGGCATTGGACTGCTCATAGGGGAGGTAGCTGAGAACATGTGGGAGAAATAGTTTAGGGTGCTCCCATGTCCCTGACTTAGGTAATACCCAAGAAAACCAGAAAAAAACAAGCATGCAGCGAGAAAGATGACTGGATTTGGACACCTGGAGCCTATGGTAACTGTGGGTCAAATGGACCAGAGACATCTAAATAGCAACCTGCAATTCAGCAGAGATTTGAGCTGAAAACTAAATTTGTTTAAGTTGTGCACAAAAGAATGGTGGTCATGTGGAAGGCAGCTAGCTTAAGAGAGGGGTTAAGACCAAGCTGAGAATAACATCAGTCAAGGAGGCAGAGGGGCAGAAGTCAGGAGCTGCTGAGAACTAGCCAGCGAGGTGGGAGAGCAAGGAGAGGTGTGGCAGAAGCCAGCGAAGGAAAGAGACTTAAAGGAAATGGTCAGCGTTGCTGAGTGCTATGGAGTGGTTAAGTACCGTAAGAACAGAGCCAGAGGAAGGGCATAAGAGCCAAGAAATATTTCTACTAAGGAAGACTTCAAACATCATTAACCAGGCCGTGAAAACAGTTGTACTCCAGAGAAATTAGCATAAAGAATAAAAGATGGTCTCCATAGAGGGTGTGAGCAAAACACAGCAATCCAAAGGGCCACACATTAGGAACTAGTGTGAACAGGAGGCAGTGGAGAGGCAAAGTAGAAAGGGACCCACTCAGGCTGCTTTGTATTTGGTTCAGGAGGTAGTTACTGCCATATGGGGAGGTGGCTGGGAATGTGTAAGAAAATGGTTTAGGATGCTCCCATATTCCTGGCTTACATTATCTCCAGGAAAACTAAAAAACAGGTATGAAAGGAAGCATGACTGAGTCTAGACATCCAAAGCCTGTGGTAACTATGGGCTAAATAGGCAGGGATATCAAAATTACACAAAGTATAATTTTCTGGACTGAAAAAATCTCTCCATACATTTATCTCGTCCAGAGGAGACAGACGTTTGAGAGTGGGAGGTTAACTTCAACTCCACAGCCACCTCACCACCTCATTTGTTTGTTTGTAGACATGGTCTCACTATGTAGCTCTGGCTATCCTAGAACTCACTCTGTAGACCAGGCTGGCCTCAAACTCAGAGATCCACCTGCCTCTGCCTACCGGGTGCTGGGATTATTAAAAGCATGAGTCACCACACCGGCTACCTCACCCTCTTTGATCCATATTCATGAGAAAGGCAGCAAAGCTAGAAAACAGTACCAGGGACATGGTCTAGAGCAGCAGTTCTTAACTTATGGGTCAAGACCTCTTTGGGGGTCAAACAATCCTTTCATGGGGGCCACCTAAGACCATTAGAAAACACAGATATTTACATGGTTCTTCATAGTAGCAAAATTACAGTTATGAAGTAGCAACAAAAATAATTTTATGGTTGGAAGTCACCACCACATGAGGAACTGTATTAAAGGGTCAGAGCATTAGGAAGGTTGAGAACCATTGTTCTAGATGAAGGTTCATGACAGAGAATGTTAGGAGCTGTTAGGGATTTTCAGCATTTGGGAAATCTGCCCTATTCAAGTAATAGAGCTATGCAGTAAGGAAAACAAAAAAGAATGCCCTTGGGAGTCAATGTCAGACTGCCAGGCTGGAAAGGTCACTGGGGTCATTCAGGTGAGTTAAGGGAGGCCCAAGGAACTCAACAGCCTTGGTCTATGCCATGTTTAGGAAGTAGAAGTGTCCAAGCAGTGGTTCACATTCTCAGGGTATGTGACTCTTAACAAGAGACCACATTAGAGGAACCCAGGCTCTGCCTCAGTGACACATGGGATCCAGGATCAAGAGAGGCAGATTGTTAAAGAAGTTTGTCCTGTGGAACAGAGCACGTGTTGATGTCCATGTGACATGAGGAGCACCATGGCCTACCAGGCAAGTCACTCCCTGTCCCTATCATTTTCCAAGCGCTAGCCCCTGCGCATTCCAGACTTTGAAGATAGAATCACATTAAACCTCTACAAGTTGGTGCTTAACGCTCAGGGCAGACCAGAAAAGGAAGCACAAATCCTGGTCATACTACTGGCCAGTGACAAGCCACAGAAGGCTCTGCTGCCCCTCCAGTCTGGAGCACACAGGAACAAATGTCTAACCCTTAGTAGTTCCACTGGACATCAATCGGGGCTGAGCAGGGTGGGCGTTTGGAAGGCTTCAGCCTCTGTCCAGCCTAGTGCTGGGATCAGCGCACACGGCTCCTGTGTCCACAGGACACAGAGAATACATTGTCCATAAGGAGGATTATTCTGTACAAGAAACTCAGACAAAGGGAGAGGCTGTTTCCAGCTGCTTGGGGGAGGGGGGTAGGGGGTGGAGAAGGGCTCGACCTCACATTGGGCATTCTTGCCGAGTTCAGCTTCTTCCCTTCAGCAGCAGGGTAAAAGATGGGCAACCACATCCTCTCTAGCCTGTACCTAGCTAGTGCTGGCAATCCACAGGGCTACAACGAACATTTGGCTACAACTGACCTACCTTAGCCATTGTCCCCCAAAGGCACAGTTGAGTGTGGTGAGCCAGCTAAGTAGGACAGCAGTTCACACTGGAAGAAGAGAAGGAACAGGTGACCAAGGCAATCAGCAATGGCTGAATCCCAGCCTCAGGGCAGAACCAGAGAGAGAGGTCTTAGGCAACCCTGCTGGGCTTGACGTTGATTCCATAAGCTCCCACCTTCAGTGGGATGAACCGCTGTGGGAAGACTTCAAGTGTCACACTGCTGCTGCTTTCTCTATCCCAGAACCCGGGAGACAAGGGAGCAGACCTCTGTCCACCTGATCCCCTTGTGCAAGGGCCCCAAATGCAGCGGAAAGGACAATCCCCAAGCAGAAAATGATCAGAAACAGGAATGGTGAAGTAGTGCTGTCACCTACAAACCCCAAATCTAAGGAGTAAACAGTTGTCTTTTTCACAGGCAACTCCACACACATTGCTCCTGAAAGATGAAGCAGTAGGGGTTCCAGACATCCTTGCTATCGTGGGGTGAATTGGTGTATGAGCCCCCGAGAGGGAGATCAGCAGATGTGTATGCTGAGATGTCTGGCGCTCTGGAGGGAGGAGGTGCTAGAAATGACAGCATGTGCTACCTGAGCAACTAACAGAGGTGTGGGTGCCTTCACCACTCAAGTGTTTGCTTAAGGGCATGAAATGCAGGTGAGGGCCTGAATGCTCCTCCTGCAGCAGGAAGATATTCCTGTTCTTGGAGGACAAGGAAGCCATTTCAATAGCGTGGTGGCAGTGAAGTCAGTTCATCTGGGACAGCGAAGACTTGGGGTTGGTTACAGGTGGAGTAAAGGACAGCAATCACCGAAAGATACTCTGAGAGTCCGCAAAAGTCCAGCTAGAGCTCTAGTCAATACCCAAGTTAGCGTTGACATTTAGTGGGAAGGGAGGAGATGAGAAGATAAACAACACCTGGATGGGCTAATGGGCCAGCCCTTTTAAGTGGGGGAAAGGTTTGCCATTGCCTCAGAGCAGATGACAGGACTCCCCTGGTGCAGTGTGTTGTGGTCAATTAGCTTGTCAACACCACTCCCGGCTCCACAGACCAGCAACAGAGGACCACTTTTCCAGGCCTTTGCTGCCCCAGCCTGGTAGAATGCTGTTTAACAAGGACCAAAGACCAAAGCACTAGTGTGTGACAGAAGAGAACTCACATAGTGTAGCCAGAAGGAAGTCTTCGGGTTTTTAAATAAAGGAAAAATTAAAGATAAGGAAATACTTTAAGGAGAACAGATTAAAATTGCCTTGTACACTGTTCATAAATTTCAATCAGACAACCCTGAGCCAGTGAACATCAATTTAAATAACTTTATTGAACAAAGAAACCCTTTGGCCCACTTCTGCTGACTCAATCCCTGCCCTTGCCCACAAAAGAACGCTGAGAAAGGCAACATGGCTGCCTGTCCACAAATTCAGTTCTTCAACTCTACGAAAGCAGGAAAGGAGAATGGGGCTGTTGCCCTTCCCACTTTCAATCTGGATCTTACCTGAGCCACATTGTTTAGTGAGATGGAAGAGGGCAGAAACAGGGAGTAGTTACTGTGAGGACAAATAAGGCCCGTGAGTGACAACGTGAAGCCTAACTCCTCTCCAAGGAGGAAGACGTACTTTATCTGTGCTATTGCCTGACAGGGCCTATCCTAAGCAATCTCCCACCAGCTGCTCCCTAGACATCTTCATAACAGTAGGGTAAAGATGGGTACTGTTACCTATTTCCCAGGTAAAAGCTGAACTGCTTTCATCAGACCTGTAGGTGGACAGTGTCCCAGCCTAGAAACCTCTTCGCCTGTAGCTTGGATGGAGCCAGCAAGATGGAACCTGGGCAGAAGAGCCTACAGAAACAATACACTGCCAAGACATACAGGCTGCCATGGTTCCTGGATTACTTGATCCCGTATCCATTAGCTCACCACTGTCATGGAGCTTTACCAATCACAGTAAGTTCTGGGTGCCGGACAGCGAATAGCAGGGTGGAAAAGTAAGAAACTATCATTTATTCAAGACCCAGTATTTCATATACCATGCTAAGTGTTTTACATTCGTTTTCTCATTTTAATCCTCACAACAACCTTATGAGGTAGGTATTATCACCATTTACAAATAAGAACCCAGGCTCAGAAAAATGAGGTCACTTTCCCAAGGTCGCACAGCTATTCACAGCGGAGCTGAGATTTGTCTGTTGCTGAAAGCCTGTGTTCTTTTCATTGTCCCCATCTATGTAAGCCTTGAGCAAAAGACACTTTCACTGCCCAACTCAGCACAGGTCACCTGAGAGTGGGGGCTGCTGTCCACACTCACCGCTGGTAGGGATGCATTGAAGCTGACTTGATGTTGGTTTTTATTCCACTTGGCATTTTCCCTAAAAGGAACACAAAGAAAGGCATCTGATCAATTTTCACAATAAAGGAGAAATGCAGCTCTCAGATTCCTGTCATCTCCTGGCCCTCAGAACCTCTGTGGCTTCTGACTCTGGGTAGCAGAGGTCACAGGTGCGCTGCTGCCTCACTCGGCTCCCTCACGGAAGGTATCTAGGAGGAAAGGGTGTTCTAGAAAGAGAAGAGGGGTCTGAACAGTCCCCGCAATGGACTTCTGCTCATCTACCTCTGGAAGACAGGCATATGGCTTATGTGGCCCTGTTTAGTGTCACAGGTAAAGAGTAGTGTGTTCTCTGTTGTTTTATTTGTCCTTTTCCCTAAACAGCCTGAAGAGATACCCATGCAGCTGCCCCTGTGAACGCCTCCAGACTGCTCTCACAGGAAGTAAAAATGAGCCTGAGAAAGGGCAGGAAGCCAAGACTAAGGGACAGGGTGAGAGGAAAGAATCCAGGCAGACCCAAAAAACTACCAGCTTGTTGATTATCCACCGAATGGTCTTGATTATCTACCAAATGGTCTTGATCAAGGTTCACTCACTTATTTCTCTACCTAAGAGACACACAGTACCATCCAGAATAACAGGACAGTGGAGACAAAAGTCTGAGACGAATGTAAAAGATAACAACAGCTCCTGCTAGTCAAGGGCCTTCTCTGGTACCTGTTGCGGGGCTTCTGACTGTCTTTTGAGTGACCATGCAAAGGAGGAAAATCTCCAGGTCTGGGGTTGATGGGGGCTTAATCTAGCTCATTCTCACACTCCTGCAGTCAGTCCATGTCACCCTACCTGGCTGACCTGCTTGAGCCATCTGGACTCCACTGAGCATTGTCTGCGGCTGGTTTGGAGCACCCGCCATCTGAACTTGCTGTAATCCTGAGGTTCCTGCAAGGATTGTACCAGCTCCTGGCTGGCCAGGTTGGCCAGGACCACTGCTACCTGAAGGTCTCCAATTAGACAGCCCCTTCCCAAAGGCAACAGCTGCCACTAAAGCATTAGTGTCTGCAGGGTTGAAAGTCTGCTTGTTTGACCGGAGACCTGGAAAAAAGAAAAAAAAAAAAAAAAAAAAAAAAAAAAGCAAGAACACTGAAGTGTGTGTTCAATTCTAGACTAAACCCAGCAGTCGGGAGGCCAGTGATGACCACCAGGCTTACAGTTCTGATTGCAGAAACATCTAGAACCTCTCCAGCCCCATCAAAGAGCTCGAAGTCCCCAAACCTGTCTTTAATTTTCACTTTGTCCATTTCCTGCATTTGCTTTCAGGCTAGTCTTAAACACAGAGCACTAACAGGATACAGACCTCTCCTTGCCAGTTCACGCTTCTTTTCTAAAACCACACTGACTTATTTTGTGTGTGGTGGTCAGAGGACAGCCTTTTGGTTCTTCCCTCCACCACAGAGGTCACAGGGATCAAACTTAGGTCAGGCCTGGCAGCAGGTGCCTTTGCCCACGGAGCCATCTTGGCAGCCCCAGCAGCTCCTTCTTAGGTCCTCACTTCACTATCAGGCAGACTACCGTTCCCGCTCTAGCCATCTCATACAGCTCTCCTGTTTGCCAACCTCCCCTCCTTACCTCCACTCTCTGACTCTCGTTCCTCTTTGCTGATTTTCTCCAAAAGGTTTGAGCACATTTTATTCAAGCTCTGGATCTGCTTCTGTAACACACATGAATCGATGTAGTGATTAGTAATGACTCTCGTGAAGCATCTTTCTTATGCTCTTCCAGAGGCAGCCCAGCTTAACCAACTCCCACTACACAGGCTTGGTAAAGTCTTGCTTCTTATGAAGGGATGGGGATGGGGCAGCAGGGCAGTGACTCAGTCCAACCTGAGCTGCATCAGCACCAATTCTGGCAGCATCTGTTGTCAGCTGCTTCTCTTGCTCTTCAACTTCAGGGTCAGGCTTGGTTCTCAAATGGTCAGGGACAACCTCATGGCTGAAAACAGGCACTCGTCCCTCAGTCTGACGCTGCAACACAGAGAGTATTGATCCTATTGTGCGATCCAACTAAGTTGATTCTAACCCAGTTTCCTTTCCACAGGCAACTGCATTTTCAGAGACAACACAACCTGAGGCACAAATGTAGCTTTCTGTGGCACTGTCTTTTCACACACACACTCCATCAGCACTAGGGCAAATTAAATTCCACCCTCCACAGCCACATTGTAATTTTCTTTTTGTTGTTGTTTCTGTTTTGTTTGGGATTTTTTTTTATTCCTCACCCCCACCCCATTCTGGGGACCAAACCAGGACTTTGCTCTACCACTGAGCTAAATTCCCAACCCCACATTTTAAAGACTGATCAGACAAAGTCACAGGCAGACAGAACTGACTTTTTTTGGGGGGGGGGGGTAGAAAGGTCATGGACTTGGTGATATGGGCCTTGGTAATCACAGCATTATTTAAGTGTGACTCCAGCCTCCAGAAGGATGAAAAAGCAAGTCTTCCAGATGGCAGCCCTTACTTTTCATTGCTATACAGAGGATCCAATCAACAACTGTGCTCTAGACTTTCATTTAAGGACTTGATTTCCCAAGTTCAATCCTTTCTTCTTACCATGAGGTCTTCATCTCGATCTGGGGACAGCACCAGGGGGATGATGACCTGGTTACGGAACAGTGGTGTCTTCTCATGCTTTAAGACCTTGTTCAGAGTGTTCAACTGTCCAGACAGCAGTGCAAAGCTGTCCAGGACAGAAGGCCTGGGGGTGGTAAGAAGTCATCAGAACTATTTTTCCCTATAAGTAATCTCTGTAAGTCCCCAATGCTGGAACACCCAGACTCACCCCCAGAAGACTCACAGCCCTATGGCTAGCCTAGGCAAGAACCAAATTTGCTAGCAGAGAGGATGGAGTTGGGAAAGAGGAACACACTTTCAATTTCTGACACAGACATAGAAAAAAAAAAAGCAACTCATTGCTTGAATGGGATTGGGAGTAGTGGAAAACAGAGACTGTGGTTATACTATGGTAATCTTAAAGTGGATAAAAGCCTCCTTTCTAGTCTAGTAACAGAATCCATCATTCCAAAGTAGGTTGTATCTTAGGTTGAGCCCCATCTGTGGAAGGAGATCCGGTATGAATGTAGCTATAATTGTCCTCCACTGGGGGAATACCTCCTCACCAAAGAAGTCAAGCGTAAGAATTAAAACCTAGAAACAACCAGGGTTGGGAAACTGGGTACTTCTCTACTTCCTTGCCATGGAGGCTTTAAGCCAAACTATACTTGTCAGTGTTGGGCAACCTAGTTCTTTCCAAACCAAAAAGAATATTTGCAAACTGATAAATAGTTACATCACTGGAGATGTCCTGTCAGCCAGGGGGCTTGGCCCCACCACCCATGGATCCCTCTCCAGCTTGTCCTGGCAATCCTTACCAGGTCAGCCGGTCATACTCGTTTTCCAACTTGTAAATGAAACTCCCCAGCGAATTCTTCAGATCAGCCACTTGATTCAGCAGGGCATCTAATGATGCCTCAAGCTGCTTCTCCTCCCTCTGCATCAGTAGGATGTTTGGTTACTCAGATACAAGTGAGTGTGACACATACGGAAAAGCTCAATTGTTTTCTGTCTTGGTATTTGGGTTACAGACAGCATCAACCCTTAGACCTTTCAACCTGTTCACCTGGCCTAAAGTCCTCCTACTAACTGATTCCTTTTATCATCCTCCTACACCACGGTACTTCAACAGGAACATTGCACCAGACCTAATTCCCTTCTGCTTATGACTTCATGGTTTTTTTTTGTCTTCATAACAAAACTGGCTTAGAGCTGTATCATTTCTCCTCCCAGCTCAAAAGGTTTGCCTCTCTTAAAAGCCCACCTTCTCTTAGATCTGCAGCAGGGTTAACAAGACCATGCTCAAGCCGGAGCACAGGCTTCTTTGTAAGTCTAGCCCTTTTCTGGAAAATAGACATAGCCTGCCTACCACCCTCCTGCCTGCTGTCATGACTCTGCTTCCCTTGGGCATATGGAGAATCCTTGGATTGTGTCACTCTGTGGGGTTGGTGTTGCCCCATTTCTTTCAGAAAGTTCAGTACATTTTAGAAAGGTTTGCCATGATAGCAGGGGTGCTGTCAGCACTTAAGGCCAGAAGGAATTCCTGAAGTTCATTATCTCACGGGTACCTCTGTAGTACATATGCGTACATCATGATCCTCTGCCTTGTGAGCGCAGCTACTGTCAACAACACAGTCTGGAGAATCTCACATTTTGCCTTTATGTGTGAGGCTTTCTCTGAATACCAGCTCTGCGGTCCCCATCCCCAACTGGTCGTTTATCCTTGGCATTTGCTGAGTCAATGTGTACTCATGGATCTCTCTCTGCCAGTATTCCAGTCTCTTTTGTAAGCTCGGGTGACCCATAAACACTCGCTGTAGGACTACCAGGTGCAACAGACTAAATGAGTAATGAATGACAAAGGCGAGGAAACCAACATTGTTTCTGAACGTTAGACAATTCTAAATGCTGAGTCTGCAGAGGGTTTCCGCTTGACCATCTGTGCTCTATTTACTCCACTTCTCCGCCCTTAGCAACTGGGTACAAGCCGGGAAGAATGTTACAAAGTTGATTTGCAAACCCGACACTGACTGATGGGGTTAAATACTAGGTTCCGCCCACACCTCGGATTACAAACAGCTTAGTTTTCGCCCTTGGCAGCCCACAATCCCTTCAGACTTCTGAAGCCTTGTTATGCCTGTGTCCAAGAGCCTGGTGCCAGCCCACTACTTTCTCGAGCCTTCCCAAATGCCAACTCGATCCTTTCACACAATCAAGCAAGTCGGCCGTGCCTCCCCGCAGGCCTCTGACCCGGTCGCGTTAGCGGGCTCAATCCCCGCGCCTCCCGGAGCTGTCCTCGTCTCTCCCCGGTTCGCCGCCTTTCCCCCAAACTGCCGAGGCCTCTGCCCTCTCCTCACATCCCTAACTTCCCAGAGTCCTCCGCCCGCCCACCCTCCGGCCGGCGGCTAGAGGATGGAAGGCCCAGGCCGCTTCTCACCTGCATTGCCACGGCCCGGCTGGCGCAACCACTTCCTCTTCCGGTTTCTCGCTCCGCCAGCTGTGCTCACCAATCAGAAAGCGCAGAACGCGGCCATCCCCACGACTTCCGGTTCCTGCCGGTGCCGAGCTAGCTGGGTCAGAGGTCAGGAGTGGAGCAGCCTTCCTGGCCCGGGCCGGCGCGGGAGGGCTGTGTGATGGCCTCGGAGCGCCCGGAGCCAGAGGTGAGGGGCGGGCGGGTGCGGGGCCCAGGCCCGAGGGCAGGCGTGTGGCGGCCTCCAGCCTCCGGAGCCTCGAGGAGTCTGTAGCTGTTTTGTTTACTCAGATGCCATCCTGGTCCTCGTCTCCCACCCACAGACCTAGATACAGTGGTGCTGACAAAACTCGTGTTTGGGCTATTAGTTGGCGGTTTTCATCGGGCTACGCCGAAGCTGACCGACGTGGCGGGTTTTTGCATCTCATCTACTGGAATGTGATCAGTAGCATGAGTTGATTTCGCTTTAGCAGTCCATGCTTTTGGAAAAGCCCTGCAACCGTTCTAGCAGTCTTAACTTCCCAGATCCAGTTTCCTTCTTTATAAAAATGTTTGTTCTGTGGTGTGGCTTGGGGATCAAGTCAGATGAGGCACCCCTTCGATGCGAAGAACTCGTGTAGGGAATCTGGCAGTATTTATTCTCAGGTACAGAGCAGAAAACTGAAAAGTCAGAGCAGGTGAGGTGCCTGATCATGCTAAGATACCCGAGGACTGCTCATTCTAGCCGAATGAGAGGATCTGAGAAAGAAACAGAACCTTAGATTTGGCTAGAATGGCCGTGGCCACAGAAGAATACTTAGGAGGGAAGGGCGATGGATGAGTGTAATGATAAAACAGTAATGGCAAACTTGCTGAGTTCTCACTGCTTCCAGCCACCATCCTGAGCACTTTACCGTTACCAGTTCTTTCAGCCCTGTGAGGGAAACACCATTATCACCCCCCTTTTCAGGAAACTGAGGTACAGCTATTAAGAGAAATACAGTTGCACAGCCAGTATTGGGGCTAGAATTCCCAAATAGGTAGGTCCAGCTCTAGACCTACAAGCTGTCCTCTGACCTGCACATGTACGCTATGACACATCGTGTGCTTGTGTGCGTACACACACAAAGTACTTATACATACGTGTGTGTCTGCGTGACTCTGATAGGGAAACTACACATAGAAAAACTCAATGAGTAGTGTAGAAACAGAATACCAAGAAGAAAAAGTGATGTTTAGGGATGTTAGGCTCCCGAGGAGAAAAATGAGTAGTGCTCTAGACCCAAAGTTGTGCTGCGTGTTAGGGTGGATGCAGACTGATGCACGCCTTAGCTTTGGGGAGGAAATGAACATTGACTTATACTAGGTGTTTCAGAAGAACAAATGAGGATGTTTAAGGTTTAGTGGGGCATTTAACCTTCCTCTATAAGCGGTTAGGTGGAGCTCAGGAAATGTAAGTTCTCTGAGTATCTAATACAGGTACAGTCCTCATGAAGTAGTCACTCTTGTTATCCCTGTTCACAAATGAGAAACCTCGCAGAGTCAGCTGTGGTCCAAGGTGCTCTTACTCGAATGCCTGCTTTTACTGTAGTGGTGGGCGAGGGGACTGAGACCTTGAGGCCATGCTAGAAGTTCAGGTTTATAATGGCGAGAGGCTTCCCATAGGAGGGAGGGAGGTATCCATGTTATTTTGTGGGAAGACAGCACATGGTTTGTCTTAGAAAAGGCTCGGAGAATAATTTAGCCCTTAATCTCAAACCCAGAAAAAAAGAAGCACAGTGCCTGGAAGCAGATATTCAGCTTGGCATAAATGGTATGTAGGCCTCGATGACTATTCTAAACAGTGACAGCCTTCCTCCGGCGTTGTTCTTCCTCCCATTTAATTGCAATATCCCCACAGAGATATTGTTATCTAGATATTACAGTAAAGAGATTGAAGCCTGGAAAACTTTTCAGTCGCCTGTATGATCACATGCATAGCATGTAATAGAATACTTCAGAATCCAGGTCTCTGATTCCCAAAGCCTGCTTTGTCTTGTTTATTGGACTACATCAAAAGTTAGGCACCATCAGACTCAAGGGATGTTAGTATTGAGGTCTTGAAGTTCCATATGAATGTGAATGCTATGAAACATAACTAATTAAAAAAATTCTCAAACAGTAATATGGAAAAATCCCCAGGGGAGCTAGTTAAAATGTAGATTCTTGGTATCTGTCAGCTCTTCATTCAGCTGGTCTCTGATGGTACCCAGGCATCAAATGTGCATTTTAATAAACAACTCAGGTGATTCTGGTGCAGCTGGTGCGTGAATCCCACTTTGAAAAACATTCCAGCTGCTTAAATTCTATTAAGCCAGCCTTCTGGTTCTGATAAAGTACATCTTGAATGTCTGACAACTTAGGAGATTTTGGAAATGTTTGAATCAAAGGATCACAGATAAAGGGGAATTTTCCCAGAAAGCTAGGCAAACATGCCTGGTTTTAGATGGATTCTGTAAGAACTGACAGATGAAAGCAGACTTCAGGTTGGCCTTGGAGAAATCAGTCATTCCAAAGAGCGTTGAAAGCAAGAGAAAGGTAAAGCAGTGGAAGCTGTGCATTGTGAAACTGCGTGCTCAGATGCGAGTTCAGTGATGCAGTGGCCGGTCTCTGCCCTCCATCTGGGCCATCTCCTGTAGAGAGCTCTGCTGGACCTTCGTCATCCCATCCTCCCAGGACCCTGGACAGGATCAGGCTACTCTGTTTCTTGCTGTCATAAAACCACATTCTTACCCGTTAGCATGCTTATTCAGTGTGTAATGATACAATAACTAGGGTGAAGGGTGATTATTCCGTTTTTGTGAATGATAGGTAAGTTGGTCTGCTGGGAGTACCGGGGGGGGGGGGGGGGGGGGGGGTGGATCAGAAAGGCTGCTTGCTGACCAAAAAGTCAAGCCTATTAAGTAAGATTTACCACTTTGACAAAATGATAGGTTTCTTCCTGTGAGAGTACAGCTGCCATAGTATATGTGTGTGGACAGAGGATAATATGTCCTGAGTCATCTTTGCCAGGTAGAAAATTTGCTTTGTATGGTAGAAAAATAAGGATGCTGTTGAACTGACCACCCCTGAAGGCTCAGGGGAAAGAAACTAAAGCACTGACAGTTGATAGGCATGTGAGTGGAGAGTGTGACCCACAGGAACTTGATATGAGATAACACCTAGGAGGCTTCATGTGCTCAGCAATCTTAAACGTACTCGGTGAAGGTTTCTTTAGTGTCGGCTGTGGGTAAGACCGAGACGGTTACTGACAAAGTGTTCATGTAGCAGATTGGATACTGACTGGGTCTCGTGAATCAGTGTGCCAAGCACAGGGGCACACAAACAGGACAAAGCCTCTCTCCTACCTTTGGGAGCTTATGGTTTATAAGAGAAAGACGTAAGCGTTTGTGGAAACACGCTACAAGAAGCTAAGTTTCCTGCATCTGTGTGGGGTCGTTGGGAGCACTCCTCGTGACAGCAAGGATAGACGTCACCTCTGCTGCCGTTCCTCTCACTGTGCGGGCTCCTGGGCAAGCTGCTTGCATGGGATGTGTATATACTGGGAACTCAGTGTCCTCTTGGTCTTCTGTCTCTCTCATTAGGTAGAAGAAGCTGGCCAGGTGTTTCTGTTAATGAAAAAAGATTATCGAATCTCCCGAAATGTTCGCCTGGCTTGGTTCCTTAATCATCTGCATCAGACTGTTCAGGCCACACCCCAAGAATTCCTGGTATGTCCTAGTGACAGGTGGGAGGTGAGGGCATGGCCCAGAAGGATCTCTTTTTTTTCTTAGAGCTCTAAGGCTGGGAGGGGCGGTGGCTTTACCTGCAAAGTGCTTCCTTACAGAAAATGTGTTCATACTTTTTCTAGCTAGTGAGGCAGAGGATCTGTGGTTGGTTTATTGAAAGTGGAGCCAGTGGAGGGTCATTTTGGATATAGGATGCAGGTCTAGGGAGCACTTCATATCGAGGATCCCCTTGGACTGCATAGCAGTACTGTAGGTTGCTGTTAGGATTGTGTTCGGTTTCCAGATGAGGACACTGATGTTAAAGAGGTTGAGTACTTTTTCTGTAGCCTCACAGCTACGACGTGGCCAAACTGGGAGTCAGAGAAGAAAGGGAATTCTTCTCAACCTTCTTTTTTTTTTAGTATGTCTATGTCTGAGTGTGTGTCACATGTGTGTCTGTGTGCGAAGTGTATGTCACATGTGTGTAAGTGCCTGTAGAGACTAGCAGAGGGCATCGGATGCCCTGGAGCTGGAGTTACAGGTGGTTGTGAGCCACCTGACGTGGGGTCCTCTTTGAGGGCACAAGTTTTCTTAGTCACTGAGCTGTCATGTCTCCTGCCCACGACCCCTTCTTTCTCCTCCATCTTGTCAGCTTCAGTCTGAGCAGGAGCTGGAAGTTCTCAGTGTTTTGCCCCCTGGATGGCAGCCAGATGAACCAGTGGTCCCAAGGCCCTTCCTTCTTGTCCCTTCCACACGGGTCACCTTCCTGGCTTGGCAGTATCGTTTTGTTATTGAGCTGGACCTCAGCCCATCCACTGGCATTGTGGTAAGTGGTTTGAGAGGAACAGTAACAACGATGGAATGGGAATGAGAAGCAGGGAGAGTGGGAAATGAAAACAGCCTCAGCCTTATGGGAAAAGACAAGCCTGTGAATGCATGGTGGGTGTTCAGAAACAGAGCCTACTCCGTGTCGATCATAAGAATGGGGTCCTGCTGGTCCCGGAAGCCTGCTTGTTTCTATATTCTGCTTAGAGCTGCTTTGGACACTCTTATGAGATCTCTCTCTCTCTTCATTGCCCTTAGGATGACTCCACGGGGGAGATCTTGTTTGATGAAGTTTTCCACGCTCTGTCCCGTTGTCTGGGCGGGCTGCTTCGGCCCTTCCGAGTGCCTGGATCCTGTATTGACTTCCAGCCTGAGATCTATGTAACAATCCAGGCCTATTCGTCCATTATTGGCCTGCAATCCCACCAGGTAGTGTATCTTTTCTCCACGCTTGTACCTGCAGACTCAATCTCTGATAGAACCTGTTAAGACAAAGCCCTTTTCCTGTCTCCACTGTTTGTACCCAGGTACCAGGTCCGTAGGTTTTCGGTCCTTCCCCGCATCCTTCTCATTACACTTAGTGTGTCCGTGTGTCTGTGTCTGTGTCTATGTGTCTGTGTGACTACACCTTGTTGGTGAAAGTCAGAGGACAGCTTACGGGAGTCAGTTCTCTCCTTCTACAAGCATGGAACTCAGGTCATCAGACTTGGTGGCAAGTGTTTACCTGCTGAGCCACCTCGCTCTCTGTCTCCCCCACCCGCTTGGCAGAGTCCCGTGTGGCTCAGGCTAACTTTGAGTTTGCTGTGTAGCCGAAGATGACCTTGAACTTCTGATTACTGCTTCCACTTCTCCGATGCTGGGGCTTGGAGGGTGTGGGCCACCCAGGGCTTCACGCATGCTCAAAGGTACTCTATCGATGGCGCTTCCGGCCCAGCCTCTGCTGGCTTCTTGAACGTGCATCGTAATTACTCCTGCACGTCTCCCCTTGGTTGGCTGCTCAGGTCGTAGAAGAGCTTTCCTCTGGTTAGTTGGCATTGGTTAGTTAGACACATACTTCTCTACCCATCCTGTAAACATCTTGGTGTCTGGCCCTTGACTGTTTTCTTTGCTCTCACCCCCCCCCACACACACACACCTGGTGAGGACCCCAACCCTCACCACCCCCACCGACTCCTTTAGTTCTGTGAAATGGTTTCTGTTGTGCTGACTCCTGTGAGGAGCCCAGGACACAATCTTTTAGGATACTTTCGCAAATTCGGAGCTGTTACAAGCCCCAGAAACATAATTCATTGTAACGACAGAAAAGGGTTCTTTTCTGAGGGCCCCGTGCGCAGTCAGGTGTCAGGCTGACTGCACAAGTCATGGAACGGTTTCCGATAGCAGCGCAGCCTATCAGAAAGCACTCCTTCTGGAAAATGTCCAGATCTGTTACTGAAATACTTGTTTTGGGCTTTGATAAGCATTGGCCCAGTTTCCCCTCGTCTGCTCTTTACCACCCGCAGCTCCCGGAAACCGTCCCTTATGGCTATACTGTCACCCTCAGCAGTCAGATTTTTCTCTGAGTGTTAGATGCCAAGAACAGCACCTAAAGGTCTGAAGTGTTTAGAGAACAGTTGGTACTTGCCAGGTCTCAAGGCAGGACTGCCAGCCCTCTGCCCGAGTTCCAGGTGTCTCCTAGCACTAACATTAACTGGTGCTTGTAGGTTGTATCTCCCGACGGAGGCCTGGCTTTGCAGACTCCCATAGCCATCAGGAAGAGCGTGGCTGTTAGGTCATCCTTCACATACTATTCCTCTTGACTGGAGCCTGAGCCACACCATGTCTAGGCTAAGTCCGGGGGGGGGGGGGGGAGGGGGGCTCAGATAAACCAGATACTGTCTGTCCTGATGGGGCAGTTAAGAGCTTAGGAGGGAGACATATTAAAGGAGATAATTTCAACTGAGTATGATAAGGGCACTGATAGGTTTTGACATAGATACTGTGAGAACACCAGTAGGGAACATCCAACAAAGCCCAGTTTTTTAGACAAAGGCACCTTGAAACTGAGCCTTTTTTTTTTTTTGAGACAGGATCTTGCTAAATAAACCTGGCTGGCCTGGCACTCTTATTTTCTGCTTCAGCTTTCCAAATGCTAAGATTACAGACATGTACCATCATACCTGGCTCTTGTGTGTGTGTGTGTGTGTGTGTGTGTGTGTGTGTGTGTGTGTGTGTGTGTACACTAAGAATTGAACCTATGGCCTCATGCACGCTGAATAAATGCTCTACCCTTGAGTTATATCTCCAGTTCTCTATTTATTCTTTGTATTTTGTAATAGGATCTGACTAGATTTTCTATGCTTTGAAGTCACTGTATACCTTTGACCTAATGTATGATCCTTCTGCCTCAGTCTTCCAAATAGCTGGGACTGTAAGCCTGTACCACAAGTCCTGGAGCATGAACTGAGGCATGAGGAAAAAAAATAATCATCTGAAGAAGGGGTAGTGGGCTTTTCAGTCAGAGGGACCATGGTTAGAACGATTAAGCCATAGGTAGAAGGGAACCACAAAAGTTCTGATTTGTACAAAGGGAAAAGTCACTTGTTTGTGGCCAGTATAGAAGATAGATTAGGGGAGAGCCTTCAAGATAATTAAAGTGTGGGAAAGAGGGTGAGGCCCGGACATGGACAGCAACTGTGGGCAAAGAGGATTTTTCTCTCTGTAGTTGCTGCAAACAGCATCCTACTCCAAAAGAAAAAACAGTAAGGGCCAGTGAGGTGGCTCTGCTTAAATGATGCTTGCCACCATGCCTGAAGACCTTTGATCCCCAGGACCCACAGGCTAGGAGAGGACCAGCTTCTGCAAACCACCCCCACCCTCCCCACTCCCCTTGCAAAAAAAGTTAAATACATAAACTTAAAAAAAAAACTTTTCAAAAAAGGTAAATCACATTTTTAATATATGTCCACTGAAGGAGATTTGAGCGCTACCTTAAAATATAAAGAAATAACAAAACCTACCCATAATGTGATACTCAAAAGGTATTATTAATGTTTCTTTGTAGTCTTTGCAGTTTCTTTGTAGTCTAACTGGGTTAATCCTCCCTTACCATATCTCTTCATCCAAAAGAGGAGGAAAAGCCGTCATGTACCTTCCAAATAGATGGCTCGTGTCCTGTGTCTTTATAATAAGAACATTGTCCCATGTCAAAAAAAAAAAAAATTAGGATTTTTAATAACAACTTTATTTACTTATTTTTGGTAGGGTATCTTTTGAGCAAGATCTTAGCCCAAGGTGGCACAACATATAGTTGTACTCAACATGTAGCCCAGGCTGGCCTCAAACTCTTGATCATCTTGCCTTGTCTTCCTGCTGGGATTATAGGTGTATACTGCTGCTTCCAGCTGTGAAAACTTAGGGTTTTATGCAGATGTATTTCAGTCTCCTGTGGTCCTAAACAGTAGGAGCACATTCTCATATTTCTGTGGTTCCAGATCCTGACATTTCTCCTTCTGTTTGCTATCGCACAGACCCGGAGAACAGTCGTCCCTAGTCCCTTCCCCAGTCAAAAGCAGGGACAAAGAAGCAGAAGTGGCTGTTTGGCAGGAGGACAGGGAAGGATGAGGGCAAAGGGATCCTGAGGCCCGCCTAGGGACTGCAGGCCCATATGCAGGCGGCACTTACTCAGGGTGGAACTAAAAAGAAAAGGGCCACAGAGAATGCGTGAGACATGAAAGGTGCAAGGTGATAAGATTGGCTTCGGGGGGAAAAAGAGGAGGAAGAGAGAGGAGCCTTCTCTTCAGAGCCTTGAGGAAAGAACATGGGCGGGGTTGCACCTGTAGCCGCCTTCAAGGGCGACCGTCAGAGCATGCAGAGTGGTGCATCCTCTAGGTCAGTGGGCTCCTGGTGACTGACTCACTTGCTCCCCAGAGAAGAGTGGGAATTATCTGCTAAGGGGAAGAAAGGAAAGGATTTTCCTTGAGGGGGAATAAAGAGTTTGAACTTTAAGCAGAGAAAGGATCCAAAATAGCTTGTATGTGAAGTATATTTAAGGAGAAAAAGGAATAAAAGGGCATGGGTTGGAATAAGAAAGACTTTGCCAAGCAGGGAAGTACAGGTTTACTGATAGCATTCCATAGCCCAACATGGAAGGCACTAGAAGGTCCTAGGGCTGCCTTAAAGGAAGGGTGGCAAGTGAGAAGCCCAGACTATAGGACTACGGACATAGTGACATTGTGACCCTAAGTTAAGGTGGATAGTGACCTGAGCGCCTGAGCAGGATTGCAGTGTTTCTGGGTTGAGGATGCTGGAGTAGACTGAGGATATGAAGTTAGACTTCGGGTGCCTGGAGAGCGAGAAGTCAGAACTCCCTGAGGGGATATGTGCAGAAGAATAGAGGTGTCATGCCCAGTGCTCTGCCCACCCCATCTCAGCCTGTCCCTTGTGCTTCTCAGGTTCTGGTGCAGGGTTGCCTTTTGGACCCTTCCCAGCGGGAGGCGTTCCTGCAGCAGGTGTATGAACAGCTCTGCCTCTTTGAGGATAAGGTGGCCACCATGCTGCAACAGCAGTATGAGCCCCAGAGCCAGGTAAGTGAGGAAGAAAGGGGCCGAGGCCATTCAGAGAAGAGCTAAGGACAGAGGGTGAAGAGGAGCCTTAAGTCCACTAGACAGGGAGAGCAGAGAGGATTAAGACAAAGGATAAAGTGACAGAGGCAGCTCGGGTGGAATCCCCCACACCGCAGACTCGTGCTGGGAGAAAGGATGAAGGCCGTTGGCCTGTGCGGTTTTTGTTCAGTTGGTTGTTGTTTTTTTTTTTTTTTTTTTTTTTTTTTTTCTCTTTTTCCTTCTCCAGTCCTGGATCTGAAGTGATCAAGGGCAGCTTTGATCTCTATTTAGCATTTTGCACAATCAGGGCAAAGCTGTTTGGCTTGCTGGTATGTTCTGCCTCATTACTTTGGAGACTGGAGAAGAGATTGTACACAGAGGATCTGATGACTGCCCTGTGTTTGGCTGGTTGGGAAATACTTGAGAACAGTGATGGGGAAATAGGGGAAGGGACCTCTCTTGGTGGAAGGTGGAGTCTGACACTTGAAATGGTTGGTGCTTTGCTCCCTTCAAGCTGTCTGAGGTTCAGGACACAGAGAGCTCCGCTGCAGAGTCCAGAACGTGGGGTACTTAGGATTACACCTGTCTGACCTGAATACTACTGGGCTCTGAGTTTCAGTTTGAGGGCTCAGTGTCAACTCAATGGTAGACCACGTGCTTGGCACATGTGAGGCCCTAGGTTCAGTCTCCCGTACCAAACAAGAGAGACAGGGAGGAAAGTCTGGTTTTGCTCTAGGAGGGGTAGCAGTACTGACTGTCTCATTTCTTCTTTTCTGTAATTTTGGGCCAGGCCGAAGACCAGTCCCCAGAACCAGGGGAGTCCCTGGGCCGGAAGATAGGAGTCTCCATGGTGACAGCTGATCTTGGGCTGGTCAGTATGATTCGTCAGGGCATCTTGGCGCTGCAGTTACTGCCCTCAAATTCTAGTGCAGGTCAGTAGAAGATATACTGGTGTAAGTGGGACATGGGTTCCGAAAGAGTAGAAGGTTGTTGCCAACGACTGAGGTTTCCCCAGAAGGAATGAGCCCCTTGTTTGCAAACTGCAAGTCCTTCCCAATGGTTTTCCCAGGACCCTCAGCTCTAGCAGAGACCTGATGGGAAAGCCATGGTCTAGGAAACCTGTGGGGAGGAGCACCTAAGGGAGAGCAGGGGGAAAGGGGAAGAAGAAAGGTGCTGTGGGCAGACACAGGGCTTCGGGGCACTGTCGCTTGGGCTCCCTGTGGCTGAAGGAGCCACCATCCCCAAGGCTGTCTTCTTTCCTGTCTCAGGTATCATCGTGATCACAGATGGAGTCACCAGTGTCCCGGATGTCGCCGTGTGTGAGACCCTACTGAACCAGCTCCGCAGTGGCACTGTGGCGTGCTCCTTTGTGCAGGTGAGGACTGCGGGGAAGGAGGAGTGGGAAGCAGGGTCTCTCACAAAGTCAGGAATGGCCGGTTACTTTTTTACAGGCGAGATTGCCCAAGTGAAGATGATGACATGGTTTCCGGGGGAGAAGGTGCCAGGTCTAGAGCAGGGTAGGTGACAGTGGTGGGAGAGGACTCTCATTGTTGTCGGTTTTCTCAGGATTTGTCCCCTTTTCTTAACGTTGTGGGGAAAAGAGTGGAAACTTTGAAATCATCAGTTCTAATCCCACCTGCCCACGTAGTTCCCGCTTTAGTTGCATGGGTCAGAAAACCCAGCTCAGACTAGCTTAACCAAAGTAGGAAGGGGAGCCCTATTCAGGACCTACCACTAATTTGGATGGGTGGACTTGTAGGGCAGGGAGCAAGAGCGATAGGAAGCAAGGTCTGAGGGTAGACATAACCAGGGCGTGAAACACCTATCCTGCTGTGTAAAGAAGCTTAAGTATACTTCACTGAGTGATGAAGGATTGTGGAAGGAAGTTGAGCTCCTGTTTTACACGGACTTTTTTACTGCTTGGTGGAGTAAAGACAAGATAGCATTCAGATCTGTGCATCTGTCAGTCATGCCTGTAGTTCAGTTCTGCATAACAGTGAGGCACGTTGTCTTTAGAGTTAAGCTTGCCGGGTTGAACCTTGGCATTGCTTATTAGCTCTGTGACGTTGGGCACATCGCTCTCTCTCTAGGTGGGATTCCTCTGTCAAAGGAGATTGTAAGAGTGCCTACCTGATGGGCGAGCTCATGCATTTAAAGTACACAGGGTGTGCAAACTTGGGTCATAAAAGGCGGCTCTTTGTGGCAGTTGGATACACAGCTCCTGATACTGAGGAACTAGCAGGAGTTGAGAGGTAGAGGTTTCAGATTTGTCAGGGTGCACGTGCTGATTGAGAAGAGAGGAAGGTCTCGGAAGAGCCCCAGGGAACACCAGCAAGGAATGAGGGCACTGGTCTGGAGAGTGTGATGTCAGAGAGGTCAGAGGTTTGGAAGGAAGGGGCGGTTAACTTAGTGAGGGGCAGCAGAAAG
Source organism: Peromyscus leucopus (assembly GCF_004664715.2). Classification (NCBI taxonomy): domain Eukaryota; kingdom Metazoa; phylum Chordata; class Mammalia; order Rodentia; family Cricetidae; genus Peromyscus; species Peromyscus leucopus. The sequence continues at coordinate 119,846,979 of NC_051064.1, read as the reverse complement.
ATCAAGTGGAGTGAGGAATGAGAAGTGCCCTTTGGACCTGTTGATTAGGTTGTTCTCGAACATTTCAGTAAAGAGGTGGTGCGGGAAGTGTGGATTGCAGCGGACACAAGAGGAAGAGATAAAGACAGAGGCCGATGTGAGAAATTTGGCTGAAGTGAGGAATAAGAGAGATGAGTAGCCAAAAGGAAATAAAAGGTGGACCAGGGTGTGTTTTTTTCTGTTTGGTTTAGTTTGCTTTTTAAGGTAGACACTTAAACATGGTTCTTTTATCTAATTGCCATATAGTCACTGCATAGTGATAGATTTCACAGACATTGTCCTACAAGTCGGTATTTCATATGCCTTGGCCACATTCACTCCTGGCCCCCCACTTCCTCCCACTTCTCACTTACCCTTTGTTCCCTCACTGCCCTTTCTCCTTGATGTCATCATATGCGGCGCGCTCCTCGGCCAGCGAGGAAGAACGACCACCATGCGAGGATCCTTCTCAGAACACACTTTATTGGAGCGCCTCTTGGTTAAGGGAGAGCGGGAGGTGAGGGGCCCCGAGGACTAAACTGCAGCTGCTTATATAGGGAATCAGGCAAACGTGCCGTACGGTGATTGGGTCCCGCCAGAATGCTAGCACGGGGAGCCACGGGATAGGCTGAGGACATAAGGCCAGTTACCATACTCGTGCATCATAGCCAAATATGGAGTTGTTTACAGCTAGGCTACCAGGAAGCCAGCGCCATCTTTGAATAGCGGCTCCCTACAATCATAGATATGCAAATGATTTATTTATCTGCATAAACTCTAGAATCCACAAACGAGAGAAATGCAATATTTGCCTTTCTGACTCTGGCTTTTATTTCACTTAATGTGATTACCTTCAGGTAGGTCAGTGTTCCTCTCATAAGCGACATAATTTAGTTCATCACTGAATAAAGCTCCATTGTAGGGACTGGAGAGATGGCTCAGTGATTAAGAGGACCCAGGTTCAATTCCCAGCACCCACATGGCAGCTCACAACTGTCTATAACTCCAGTTCCAGGGGTCTGACACCCTCACACAGACATAAGTGTAGGCAAGACACCAATGCACATTAAACAAACAAACAAAAAATTCCATTGTGTATGTAGACCTCATTTTCTTATTGATCTTTCATCGGACACCTAGACTAATCGTCTAACTCGGCTTTTGTTAATATGGCTGCAGTGACTGTAGAAATACGGCTGTCTCTGTGGTGTGTTGACTTAATTAGAGTTCTTGGGGCACATACCTGGGAGTTGTCAAGCTGGGTCATATGGAAGTTATACTTTGAGTTTTTTGAAGCCCTTCCATGCTGATTTCCATAGTGGCTGAACTAATTTACATTTGTGCCAGCAGCATGTGAGGGTCCCCTTCTCCCAGCATCCTTACTGGCATTTGAGGTTTTCTTGATGATAGCCATTCTAACTGAGAGAGATAGAATCTCTATTATTTTAATTTGTTTTTTTGTTTGCTTGTTCATAATTCTAAGGGATCATGGTGTCTGAGAAGGGTTTAAAAATTAGGGGAAAAAAAAAAACCAGAAAAGGGATCTAATAGTCCCTAAACTGACTGGAAAACATTGAGTCTAGAAACAGATGGGACAATTCTTTTTTTTTTTTTTTTTTTCACTTTTTTTGTTGGTTTGGTTTGGTTTGGTTTTTCGAGACAGAGTTTCTCTGTGTAGCCTTGCACCTTTCCTGGAACTCACTCTGTAGCCCAGGCTGACCTCAGACTCACAGAGATCTGCCTGGCTCTGGCTCCTGAGTGCTGGGATTAACGGTGTGCACCACCACCGCCCAGCAATGGGACAATTCTTTATGAGCAAGTGTCATTTTTTTTCTTTGAGACTAAAATTTAGAAGTTAAAATGCATATAAATTCTACCAAGGGTCTCTGCTTCCTCTCAGAAGTAGAAGGTGACCATAAATACATAAAGAGGGAAAGCCAGCTTTGGGAAGAGGGAGCTGTTTTGAGGACAGCCCTGAAGAAGTAGCTGGTGGGGTGTTGTGTTTTGATGGGAGCAGCCTACACAGTTTCCTTCACTAAGACAGCAGTGTAGACGTGTGATCCTGGCTGGGGTTTTGCGGGAAGAACAGAAGAAAATAGAGAGTCAGGTATTTGACAGTGATGCTTTCAGAATTGCTTGCTCGTGGTGTCTGGACTGGGAAATGAGGGTCAGGAGGATTCGGATAGGCCTGGAGAGAGCAGAGGCCAAATACCTGGCAGACAGTCTCAATGAGGTCAAAGCGCAGCAGGAAGAGGGTGGAAGGGAGCTCCAGGGCTGTTGTACCGTGGGATGTGGCAATGTGGAATTGCAAAGATGAATTCATTCCAAGTGAAGCCAAGGGCCGGTGTGTAGACAGCTGCGGATGCGTGGAGAGCCATGCAGGTTAGGAATCGAATGGGCAGGAAATCCAATGAGTCACGTAGAGCTGGTCCGCAAACATTTCCTGCAGAGGTCAGGCAGTAAATAGTTAAGCTTTGCAGGTCTCTGTTTCATAGCTGCTTGGCTTTGCTGTGTAGTGTGGAAGCAGCCACAAAATGCAAAATGAATAGGTATGGCTGTTGACAAAACCTCACAAAAAATAGGTTGATTTGGCCTATAGATTTGAAGTGGTTTGATCAACAGCTGTTGGTATTCCCGAAGCTTATTGTCAGTGCAGGCTCACAGGCCTTACACCAGACATACGCTTTGACAGAATCTCCAAGGCTTTCGGATGCACCTCAAAGTTTAAGAAACACTTTGTTAGAAGTATAGTGACAAGAGGCCAGTGGAGCAGTTGCCAAGATCTGTAGAGAAGGGGCAAGGGTTTGGCCTGGAGGAACAGAGCAGAGGACGGTACGGCAGCCGCTATGGGTTTTAGATAGAAGGGCTGGGCTGGGCGGCGGTGGCGCATGCCTTTAATCCCAGCACTTGGGAGGCAGAGCCAGGAGGATCTCTGTGAGTTCGAGGCCAGCCTGGGCTACAGAGCAAGATCCAGGACAGGCACCAAAATTACACAGAGAAACCCTGTCTGGGGAAAAAAAAAAAAAAAAAGATGGTCTGGAGATAGGTGTAGGGTGGTGGTCCTCCTGGGAGCATTGTGGCCGGCCCGCTGTCCCTCAGTGTCTGGGATCCAGGAGCAGTAGTTTGTCTCTCCTGTTCTTTCTTGGTCCTCTGGTGGAACGGGGTCTTTACTTACTCACTCTCTCCAGGTGGGAGGAGTTTACTCTTACGATTGTAGTTTTGGCCATGTGCCCAATGTGGAATTGATGAAGTTCATTGCAATGGCGACATTTGGCTCCTACCTGTCCACTTGTCCTGAGCCTGAGCCAGGCAACCTGGGTCTGACTGTCTACCACCGGGCATTTCTGCTCTACTCCTTCCTGCGTAGTGGGGAAGCCCTGAACCCCGAGTACTACTGTGGTAAGAGCAGACCCTGTGGGTGTGGGAAGGGTGGGGGTAGAAGGGCCTTGGAGACGGTGTGACCCTGGCTCTGGGAGGGCTGGGGTCTCACTGGGGCTGGCTTCTCTGGAACTCCCTCTCTCAGTGATTTCAGGGTAGCCCTCCCCTGTGTGCCCATCAGCTGACAGGCCCCTTCCTCCTCCCCCATCTCATGGACCCTCCAGGCTCTCAGCACCGCTTGTTTAACGAGCACCTGGTCTCGGCAAGCAGCAACCCCGCCCTGGCCTTGCGCAGGAAGAAGCACACTGAGAAGGAGGTGCCGGCCGACTTGGTCAGCACTGTGTCTGTTCGCCTGCGAGAGGGCTACAGTGTCCGAGAGGTGACGCTAGCCAAAGGTAAGGGTCACTCGACCCTACCACCGTTTCACAGATCGCTGGTAACTTGTGTGTGTGCAGACCTGCCAGATAAAAGGGGACACCCGCCTGCCGCTCACCTAAGTGTCCCCGTGAGAGACAGTGGGCTCTGAGGTGCTTTCAAGGCTGGGTTCTCCTAGCATGTCGTTCCCAGTTCCATCTCCTGCCCAAGGTAAACAGCCGAGGGGTGTGGTGTCCTGGACTTGGTTTGTTTTCACATCCCTCCTGTGAGCTTCCCTCTGCGTTAGTTGGTAGGCTGTGGTTCTGAGTGTATGGAACTGGCTGTGGAACTTTGGCCAGGCTCGAGTTCCATGAGATAGGTGAGGCTTTGAGTAGGACTCGGGCCTGGAGTCCTGCTTCTTCTAACCCTCGCTTACCCTCCTGCCCCTTGCAGGAGGGTCCCAGCTGGAGGTGAAGCTTGTGCTGCTATGGAAACACAATATGCGCATCGAGTATGTGGCTGTGGCACCCTGGCCCCTGGAGCCTGAGGGCCCTCGAGTGACACGGGTAGAAGTGACAATGGAAGGCGGCTATGACATTTTACATGATGTGTCCTGTGCACTGAGACAACCTATTCGCTCACTCTATCGGACTCATGTTATCCGCCGTTTCTGGAACACACTACAGAGGTAGTCTCACTTGTGTAGAAAGACGGATTTGTGAGTCTGGGAGCTGGCGGGGAGGGACCCAGTGTACCAGCTCCATGTCCAGGGTTCTTGGACGCCCTGAAGTTCCCTTCATCTGCCCAGCAGTTGGCTGTGGCTCAGGCTTGGCCCTTGCTCTACAGCATTAACCAGACAGATCAGATGCTTGCCCATCTTCAGTCCTTCTCCTCAGTGCCGGAACATTTCACACTTCCAGACAGCACCAAGAGTGGGGTGCCGCTCTTCTACATTCCTCCTGGCTCCACCACCCCGGTAAGTGGTCCTGAGACTCGGTAGCCCCTTTCATGCCTTCTAGCCTGGAGGCTGGAACCACCGCTCTTCCTTCTCTCTTGAGTCTGAGGCA